>NW_020955199.1:188439-243439 GCF_003031625.1 Empidonax traillii
TTCTTTTTCTTTTTCTTTTTCTTTTTCTTTTTCTTTTTCTTTTTCTTTTTCTTTTTCTTTTTCTTTTTCTTTTTCTTTTTTCTTTTCCTTTTCCTTTTTCCTTTTCCTTTTTCTTTTTCTTTTTCCGTTTTCTTTTTCTTCTTCTTTCTCTTTTTCTTTTTACATTTTTTCTTTTTTTTTCTTTTCCTTTTTCCTTTTTCTTTTTCTTTTTCCATTTTCTTTTTCTTCTTCTTTCTCTTTTTCTTTTTCTTTTTTTTTAATTTTTATTTTTAGTTTTTCTTTTTACAGAGTTAAATTATTCCTTTATAAATGGTAGCAAACAAGGTTACATCAGGCTGGTGACAGTCACCAGCAAGGTTCCCCAGGGCTTAATTTTAGAGGCAATGCCCTTAAATCACAGAGTACATGAGTTGGAAGGGACCCACAAGGATCATCGAATCCAACTCTTAGCCCTGCACTGGACCATCCCCAAGAGTCACACCATGTGATTGAGAACATTGTTGAAACATTTCTTGAACCCTGTCAAGCTTGTATTGTGACTAGTTTCCTGGGGTGTCTGTTTTTATAAATGATCTGGACACAGGTATCAAATATACATTAAATGAGTTTGTTGAAGATACTAAGCTGAGAAGAGCTGTGGACTCCCATGAGGGTGGAGAGGCCTTAAGAGAGAACTGGATAGATTAGAGAGCTGGACAGTTACCAGCTGTATGAAATTACAGAGGAGCTAATTCAGTGTTCTCCACCTGGGATGGGGAAATCTTCATTATATATACAAATGTGGGCATGCAAGGCTGGAAACCAGGACCATGGAAAGACACCAGGGGTTTGGGGTTGATGGTAAGTCGAATATGAGTCCACTGTGTGCCCTGGCAGCCAGGAGGGCTGACGGTGTCCTGGAGTGCATCAAGCACAGCGCTGCCAGCCAGTCGAAGGAGCTGACTGTCCCACACTACACTGCACTTGTGCAGCCTCACCTCAAGTCCTGTGTGAGCCTGTGGGTGCCTCAATATAATACAGTCATCAGACTGTTAGGGTGTGTCCAGAGGAGGGTGAACAAGAAGATTAAATGCCTTGAGGGAAAGAATTTTGAGGAATGGCTGAGGTCCCTTGGTTTGTTCGGCTTAGACAAGAGAAGTTTGAGGGATGAACTCATGGCAGTCTACATCTTCCTCAGGGTATGCAGCAGAGGGGAAGCTGCTGATCTCCTGTCTTTGGTGAGCAGCAATAGGAAAAGAGGAAATGGACTGAAGCTGCATTTTGGAAAGTTCAAGTTGGAGACTAGGAAAAGTCTATTTACTGAGGGTGTGATTGGTCACTGGAATAGGCTCCCCAAGGAAGCGGTCAAGGCACCAAGCCTGTTCAAGGAGTGCCTGGACAATTCCCTCAGTCATACAGTTCAGTTTTAGGCAGTCCTGCAAGGAGCAGTGAGTCAGGCTCAGGGAGCCTTATGGGTCCTTTCTAACTCGAGATATTCTATGATTATATAATTCTATCATTCTACTCAAGGAGTCCTACTTGAAGTTTCCTTCTGATCCTTAGTCAACTAGAAAAGAATACAGTGAAAAAAATATTTTGTTGACACACCTACATCTTCACATCTTCTTTGCAAAACAACCAACATCTGTCTGAGTATCTGCTGTATTTTCCTACCAAATGTAAAAGAATATATACTGGAAAAGAAAGGAATTGATCATCATTAAAACTAACAGCTTTGAAATTATATTCAATTCTGAATATTTATCAACATACAACCACTCATATACCATAAAACCTCTTTATCCAATTTCCAGCATTTCAATGAGTTTTCAATTTACAAATTAAGGTTCTGTTATTGCAGAGAAATTCTTATATTAAATACACCTAAGTCTTATAAAGATTTACAGAAACTTCCAAACTGTTGAAATAGAATAAACAAGTAAAAATGCAATGTTATCTCAGTGAAATTTTACCTCAGATGCTTATTGACGAAAATATTGGCATCAGCTCTCTTATTTATGATGCATCGGGAAGGGCAGGAAGTATCACAGATATTTCCTGTAGAAAGCACTCTGAGGCCTGTATAAACCTTCAGAGACTTCTCTGGTTAACAAGACCAAAAAAAAATTATAGTCACTTTTTATGACATTTCCACTCAAGTGCTGATTACCAAAACCTTCAGGCTAATAAGAAAATAAACAATTATTAAAAACAAACAGTCACCCCCCCCAAGCAAAAAACAAAACAAACAAACAAAAAAAAGGCAAAAAGAAAACCAAACCAAACCAAACAAACAAAAAAAAAATCCACCACCAAAACCAACAAAAAACCCCACTCACTTAAACCACCAAAGTCCTTAAAAAAACAAAACCCTGTACTTAGGAGATTAATATTCTTATTTTTACATATATCCATCTTTATGTAGTGCATGTTAGACTACTGGTAGGTTCAGGTATGAATAGTTTCCCTTTGTGACCCCTGTCTGGAATCCAGTTTGAGTCAAAAATAAAAAACAAGGAAACTAGATTTACGGTGCAAATTATTCTATATGCTGATTGCCTCATCATTAGGCTTTCACCTGAGATGCAGATAAGAATGACTGGAAGATTAAAAAAAAAAATAAACTTTTAAAGGATTTGTGCTAATTTTTTAAAAGAGTATTTCTTTCTAATTTGGTATGTTTGTGCTGCTTGTAAGCAAAATTCAGAGTCTGATTGATTTGATGAGGGTATTTATGTACCAAAATACTATTAAAAAGCCAAGTTGAAAGGTATCATAATTTCACTTCTGTCTACTTTGAGATCTACAATGATTCTCCAGTTAGGCCCTACCTAGTCAAACAAGGGACATGAAAGTAGTAGTTCATTAGAAATAAACAGGAATTAGTAGTACTTGTAACTGTGGGAGAATAGCAATCTTTCAGCAAGATGACAGGAGAGTTCAGGGTATGAATAGGAAACAGAAATGATATTTTGATTACCAAACCTCTTCTATCTATCTATGATATTCATTTTGCCATTAAAGCTTCCAGTATCCTCAAGAAGCTAAACACTGCTATTCGACACTGCTAGTGTTGACAAGAACTAGAGAATACACGTAGTCTGTAGTACCACGGATACGTCGTGTTGCCATTGCAAATTTACCTGAATTTCCCAGGGCTCAGACTAGATATAGCAAAGCAAAAGCATTAATGCTTTTGCACAAAGGTGCTTCCTACTCCAGGAATCGAAGGTTCTCTATTCCCAACTTAAGCTGCATTTAAGCACCTCTAGAACAGCTTCATTCCTTGTCTTATTTCTGTTAGGTTATTCCTACTTTGATTTTCCCTGATCTGAGTTTTTATAGAAACTAATAGAAAAGCTAAGTTTAATCCAATAGCTGAGCTTCTCATTCAGGGTACAAAATACGTCTTGTTCAGAATAATGATATAAAACTGTCTCATTCACATCTCAGATGACCACTGGACTAAATGGAATAATGGAGTAATGCTATGATTTCCTTGGTTTGGGTCTTGTAAATGACTCCTGAATTCCCTTATGAACTTAGCTTGAAAGAATTCACTTTAGAATTGTGGACATGTCTTACCAACAAAAACTTACCTCCTTAGCATATTTTGCCTTTTTCTGTCGCTGTTATTTCACTAAAAATTGCTTTCTGGTGAATAACTGGAAGAGAACATTAAGAAGAACAAATTATTATTATCAAATGAACAGCATCTGGTCTAGTGTCACTCTGAGGAGAAACATCTACATTTTTCTAGCCTGAGGATGGACTGAGAAATATTACAGAGCACTGCTGTGCTCTACTCTCAGTTTTTAATTTTACAGTTCTTTTGGTAAAGGCACATGTCAGCACCTGGAGCAATCATATGCTTGTGTTTGCATATATTCATGTGTGTGTATATGTATATATATATAGATAGATAGATAGATAGATATAGATATAGATTAGATATAGATACGCATGTGTGGTGTGTGCGTCTTAGATTGCAAAAAATAGTAATGGATCAGGATTTTTTTCCTCAGTGGAACAAAGGAAGCATCAAGCAAACAAACAGGTCAGTGACTTGTAACTAAAGGTGAACAGGGTTAATGTTTTTATTATTTACTTGTTTGGGTCATAAGAAAAAGCTAAATATATGTTTTTCTCTCACAGCTTTAGTACTGATGTCCTGAGCCTGATCAGTCCAGACCTATCAAACTCCACCTTATAAAGTTCTCTCTCCTTATTATAACACTAATCAAAGTCACTGCAGTTACAAACACGTCTTTCAGAGTTAGTAGGGCTTTACCAAATTAAAGAGTAACATCAAAACTTACATCACAATTCAGTGCTATTTCCACATGCAAAATACGATAGTTTTGAATTTCAAATCACTGTGTAAAAATCTGAATTTTTAGAAAGAAAAGATTCTTGCTTAGAAAGGAGAACTGAGTGGAGAGTTACAAAAATTTTAATTTAAAGTCTTTGTTTTACTTGAGATCAATTACTAAGAAAGGCAATGTAAGAAAGAGAAATGCTTCTCATCCTGATGGGGTTTCTTTTCAGTTACAATGCAATTGTGAGGACATCTCAGTTACCATAAAGATCTTAGTGTTTCAATAGGCATTTTAACCAAATCCTGCTTCACTTCTATTCATTCCTCATGACAAAAGGCTATGAACATGACCCTTTTAGGTGAAAGCCTTCTGGGTGCCAAATGCCTCATGTCCACACCAGGGTTGCTTGTAATCACACAAACCTCAAGATTACCTTGCAACAAAACCACATTTTTTAAAGTTTTACAGAGTAGCACCAACACTTTCAGAGTCACTACGTTTTATGGAATATGATCCTCCAATATGACATCCAAAAAACAGATATGTGACCCTCAGTATCAAAGAGAAAGTGACTGAAATCAATTTAACCCTTCGGAACATTCAAATAACCATTGATAATTGGAAGCTTTTATATAAATTCTGCTTTACTGTGAGGTCATACAAGGCACCACTAAATACATAGATTGTAAAGGACAGGTAATGTACAAACCAAAGAATTTTAGAAAAGTTTCATTTCAAATCTGTAAATACGCCAAATAAAGTTTAGTTTCTTCCCAAGTGTTTACAGGATCCAAGCACCTGATTTATACTAGTGAATTATCACAGTCCCAGTTACACTCAGAAATGCACAGACATGTGCAATATGATGGAATGTATACTCAAATAGATTAAGTGACATCCTGATAAATTACTTTTACTTTAATGCAATATCAATAGTAAAATTAAATCAAACACATGTATCTTTTTTAACACCTAAAAAAAGTTGATATATGGTTATTTTTTTCAATATATTTGCAATAACTTCTTGTACCTACTCTGGTATGCATTCCAACAACTTAGAGTTGTTGAATTGAACAAAAATTCAAACACTTTTTTAAAGATAGTAACTACTGTTTCAAGTATAATCAATGCTTTCAATAAAAATATTCATAAGATTTTTTCTTCATATGACCTGTTTCAGTAAATGCTAAGTACCTGTCCACATTATTTTGAAATTGCTCTTTTCTCCTGAGCTGCTTGCACAAGCCCTCTTGTTAGAAACATAAAATCATAGAATCATAGAATCAGCCAGGTTGGAAAAGACCTCTGGGATCATCAAGTCCAAACCCCAATCCACTACCAACATTGTTACTAGATTATGGCACCGAGTGCCACATCCAAACACCTCCAGGGATGGACAATCCACCACATTCCTGGGCAGCCCATTCCAATGTCTGATTACACTCTCCGTAAAGAATTTCTTCCTAATATCCAACCTAAACCTCCCCTGGCAGAGCTTAAGACCATGCCCTCTTATCCTACTGCTGGTTGCCTGGAAGAGAGACCAATCCCCACTTGGCTACAACCTCCTATCAGGGAGTTGTAGAGACTGATGAGGTCTCCCCTGAGCCTCCTCTTCTCCAGACTAAACACCCCCAGCTCCCTCAGCCTCTCCTCATAGGGCTTGTGTTTGAGTCCCTTCACCAGCCTGGTTGCTCTTCTCTGGACCCGCTCCAGCACCTCAATATCCTTCCTGAACTGAGGGGCCCAGAGCTGAACACAATACTCAAGGTGTGGCCTCATCAGCACTGAGGACAGGGGAAGAATCACTTCCCTGCTCCTGCTGGCCACACTATTCCTGATCCAGGCCAGGATGCCATTGGCCTTCTTGGCCACCTGGGCACACTGCTGGCTCATGTTCAGCCTCCTGTCATTCCAAACTCCCCGATCCCTTTCTGCCTGGCTGCTCTCCAGCCACTCTGTGCCCAGCCTGTAGCGCTGCAGGGGGTTGTTGTGGCCAAAGTGCAGGACCCGGCACTTGGCCTTGTTGAACTTCATCTTGTTGGAATCAGCCCAACTCTCCAGCCTATCCAGGTCCCTCTGCAGAGCCCTCCTGCCTTCCAGTTGATCAACACTCCCCTCCAACTTGGTGTCATCTGCAAATTTGCTAATGATGGACTCAATCTCCTCATCTAAATCATCAATAAAGATATTAAAGGTATTAAATATATTGAAGACATTAAATATATTAAAGATATCAAGGGTTGGACTTGATGATCTCAGAGGTCCTTTCCAACCCATGTGATTCTATGATTCTATGATTCTAAACAGGACTAGGCCCAGCACTGATCCCTGGGGGACACCACTGGTGACCGGTCGCCAGCTGGATGCAGCCCCGTTCACCAGCACTCTCTGGGCCCAGCCATCCAGCCAGTTCCTGACCCAGCACGGAGTGCCCCTGTCCAAGCCGTGGGCTGCAGCTTTTCAAGGAGTTCTGTAGCTAGGTAAGATCTAAAGCATTTTATAATTGTACATAATGCCAGTCCAGAGAGGGTCAGAATTTGGTGGGATTGATAGCCTCTTGTAACAGATCAACAAGTATCAGAAAGCTACTGATTTACTGAAACAAGGCAATGTCTAGTTCTTCGTAATATCTTACCTGCATTATACTCTAGATCTATGTAGCTACAGTAACACCACTAATCCAAAACAAGTATATTTATAATGGCCAGTCTTCGCAAATGAAGAACCGGGGAAGGTCTTTACACCTTCCAGCCTGCGCATTGGATTTTTTAGGTGAGACACAGTGTGCACAGAACTGAGCCCACCCTTTAATCCTGAGGTTCATCTGCCGGGGCCAAGTGAGCTTGGACGGTGGCAGCGAGGTCCTCAGGACGTAGATGGATTGCCTTACGGGCTAACGAGCTCCATCTGCCTGGGGCGGGGCCCCGACCGGGAATCGAACCCAGGTCTCTGCGGTGACAGCGCAGCACCTTTACCCTCTAGACCATCAGGGGCTCCCAAGTATATTTACAACCAAACAAACATACCCATATTCTGATAGTGGTTTTTTTCTTCTTAAAAATTAGAAGTTTTATTATAAAGGCTCTGAGACTAGCGTTAGTTTGCTTTTCACTTAATTTAAATGAATTTATCACACACTTCTCAGTGTGGTAAAAGTGACATATCATACTATATAGCATATTTTGTATGTGTATAACACTTATAACTTTCCACCACAAATAAACTTAGTGGTCATCAGAATAAAAAGACTAGTGAGATAAAACTGTAGACAGCAAAAAAAATGAGGCTGTCACATAGCTAAAAGCTAAATTAGAGACAATATTTGAGGTTAAAAAATTAATTCAATCTTTGAAATCCAGTTATCATGGGTTTTCTAAAATAGAAAGTCTTGACTAAGTGTTACTAAACACTCTACTTTTATCTGTTATGCTTTGTCACCACTTATATATGAGAAAAGACGTATTTCCACGTTCACTTAAATATTTATTTAATGATGATTCTGGTTACATGTTTGTGAAAAAATTATGTACTTAAATATATGTGACTTGAAAGGTGATTCAGCTTTCAATGGACACTGCAGTGATGTACCTGCATCACGTGAACAAAGTCACTGACAAGTCACATGATAACACTATCAGGATCACCTACCATGTGACAGCATTATGGAAGTCTGAATAGTAAACCTTAATTCTATATCAAATAACTTTACATTAGCAAAGAATTCATAAACTGACAGCATAATTAATTTTATTAGCAAGAGTATGGGTTTCAGTAAAGCCAGTTGGAATTTTATGACATATAATCGTATCTTTGAGAGTTTCCTGTAACCTACAACATTAATGAAGCCCAAGCAAAGTTATTTGTTCTGACACAATATCCCTAAATGGGATAAATACATTTAAGGCTCTACCAAGATATGAATATGTCCCATGATTAAAATACAGCGGATTTTGTACCAAGCAATACTGACAAACAAAATGTTTCTCTTAATGCAGTTAATTTGATAAGCTTTTGGGGGTTTCTTCAAACACATTACCAAGGCACTGTTAATGCCAAATTGAAGGGTGACTTATAAAGTCTCAGTAGCATGCAGCAAGAGAGTAGGGAGAAAATAAAAAGTTTTGGAATCACTTGCAAGTTGTAAAACTTAAAAAAAGTCAAAGTCCATTTACATTACAATATAGTTGTCCTCATACTTCATACACTGAAAGTCCAAAAATTTGTCAAAGTACTTTTTCGCTTCTATTTCTTCTCTGTTACACATAAATATGAAAACAACATGACCTGTCCAAAATGAATGTGGCAGCTATTATTTCCCAAAGCAAAACTAAGAGATAGATTTGAGGAGTTTAGGTGTATGGGCAGTTTTTTTTGATCATACAACTGGCAGTAACATATCTGGGACTGAAATGAAAACTGAACTCAGCAACATTGACAAACTATTTTGAAATATTTATAAAATATGTTTAGAATCAACAGGCATTTCCAAAGGTGTTGGAGAACCTCCTGTTTCTACTACATTATTTGTTGATTTGTTTGTCTGTTTATTTACCTAAGATTCCGGCTATGAAATAAAAACTAAATTGTGGAAACAGCCACATGGTTGTTTTCTCAGCCATTTCAATTAAACTCTTTCACCTAAGAAAGATGTGTTTGTGGAAATGCATGATACATTTACATGTAAATTATGTAGGTTTTTTTTCCTGTAATAAATAGGAAAATACTGAGCTACCAAATCACCTTTCTGGGTCCTGACACATAGTTCTTTCTCACAATCTTTTTCATGGGTAAGTTCTTTTTAACTTGAATTAAATTTTCTGGAAAATAATAGATTATGTTAACAGGATCAAAAGCCGGCACAAAGATTATCCATAGTCTTTCAAATGTTTTGACTATTTGGATTTCCAGGGATATTAGGAACCTGTCTTTTATTACAGAACAGAGATGTAGTATTAGAACCTTAACACTAATGTTTCAGTATTAGAACACTAATACATGCAGATAGATTACAGGTAAATATATTTTTAAATTTTTATAATTACCTCCTTTCAATGAAAATAAATCTCTTTGGGGATTACATTGTAGTAATTTTAATCTTTGTAACAATTTAGTCTTTAAAACACAGCACATCTATTTATACTGTTGTTGATTCTTTTCTTGCCTCATGCAATTGGCTAGCCCTTATGAAGCATGCTACATTATGTTGAAATCTCCTTTTTCTCTGGAATATGAGATAAGCTGATTGGAAGTGCAAGTTTGGAAACCCTCATAGCATATTCTAACAGAGTAATACCAGTAGAGTGCATTTGTAACTTGCCTAAAAAATGAATACAACACTTATTTATGTTCTGTACAATAAAAATAGAATAAATAATATTAGCAGTGCTTAGAAAAATTTCTTTACTCAATTGAAATTTCAAAATGTTTAACTGACCTACTGAAATAGAGTTATAGATGCAAACTATGTTTAACTGAATATTTTTGGCTCTTCAAAAACTTAAATTATTATATTGCCCCTATATTCAAAAGGCAAGATGGAGGAAATCATCAAGATGTCATTATCATTCAGGATTCCTGTACCATTATTTTCAGCTTTCAGTGTTCCCTGCAGCAGAAGAACCTTGCATTAGTATTGTTAGTTGTCGACAGAGAGTAACAGACATCACCTATTGCAGATAAGCATCAATATCTTTAATATTTTGAGTTTACGAAAATTTATTACACATGTGTTACAAAGATCAACCCCACACACACACTTTTAGACATTTAGATTAAAAGATGTTTTTCTTCCATTTTAGGATATATTCATTAAAAAAAAAAGGACTATAGTATTCCCCAGAGGTGTATAGAACTAATCTTGAAGAGAAAAAAGTGTGAACAGACAAATGCAGCAGATGAAGCTGAATGGCCAGGCACCTGCCATGAACAAGCCCCCTTGTGGGCTTTGCAGACTCAGAGTTAAAACTCTTCCAAACAGAATATTAACACTCAAGACAGCTGCTGCAAATTTTTCCAGTTACCTCTAGACAACCTGAAGTCCAGTGATATCCTCACACTCAGCAATGTTCTTTATTTATCCCCAGTGGTGAGTGCTGGTTTACACCCTAAGTAGAGATGAACACTTGCTCATCATCCTTTGAAGTTTTCTCTTCCACTGCATGTGGCTTTCCCTTGCGCTTTTTCATCTTTCCAAAATGTGAATCTGCTCTGTTCAATCACAGCACGTTCTGCCATCTGAATTACCCGTGGTAAAAAAAAAGTGTATCACACCATTAACATCAGTTGGTTTGCATTGCTTGTCTCAGCTTTTCTGACTATTAAGATTATAAGACTTTTCAGCGTCTGATTGTATGTATTCATATGGTACTTGGAACAATGAGACCTGAACTGACTAACTTTTCCAGCATCCATGAAATACAAGCAAATTAGGGCTAAAATCTGGAAACATAATCTAAAAAGTATATTTGCCCATAAGTTAAATTGGTACAAAGTTGTAATGGTGAAGGCTGTAGACTTCAAATAGGATCATCACATTTTGTTAGTTAAATTCATATAAATTCACATTGTCTTTCTCAGTCAATTACAACAAATGGTAGCTCATGCTACTATAGTACTACTTTTACCTGAAGCAACAATCAAAAAACTTTGCATGTAAATAATATTTAAGTCTTAAGCCATATTTCTGCATTAAGCTTTCCCAATAATTTCTTCATAAAAGAAAAGAAAAAAAAGTGGAATTGCCTTATAAGAACTCTTTGAAATCCTTCTTGTAAAGATCACTTATGTCTGGTAGCATTTTCTCCCTAATAGTTAAGTAAATTCAGCTGGAGTCCTGCAGAAATCTGTGTCTGCCTAAAGAACAATAATTTCAGTTCTATCTAGCTATTCAGATACATGTTGAGCCTCTCTTGTATATAATGGACAACAGATCAGGTTCATTCTTTTTTTAGTTATCCACTAATATTGTATGGACAGTAGAATGCTAAAATAATTTTTTCTTCCCCTCACTGTTTTTTTTATCTTTTAGGCTGGTTAAATCTGACAATAAGAGCTGGAAAAAGTCCTAAAAACTTTCCTTGTAAAAGTAATTCAGAAAAGACTTTTCTCCTTCAGCTTGTGCTGTATGTCCTGTCTTCTTCTAGTACACTCACAAATACCATGACACTATCTGCAGTATTTCCAGAAGGATGGTGCAACTCTTCTTGGCCACCACACCAGAGAAAGCGTTGGCCTCTGGGGCCCAAGAGCAAGGTCCAGGAGCAGAGTAATTTCTCTGTCGCAGGCAGAAATGTGTGCGGGCAGCTGTCTTATCTTTATTAATAGGTTTTGGTGTTTGGTTTTGTTTGTTTGTTTTGTGCTTTTTTGTGTGCATGTGTATGTGTGTTTTTTTAATTAGTAAATCCTACTGCAGATTTTCCCCCTTTCAATATAAAAAAATCTTTTGTTATTGCATTGTTTGTGATTCCAAAAAATAACATGTTTAGAAGCACAATTTCCATTGGAACATCTCTACTGACTGCTGGGTATTCTTAGCTGTGCTGTCTAACATTCCCTCTGGGTTTAGGAAATTCCACATCAGGAACACTGCTAATGCATTTTCAAGCTTTTTTTTTTTTTTTTGTGACTGCATGGGCTGGATCCTGACATAGTTGCATGATTCCCAAAGAAAAGGCTTCAGAAATAAGTCTGTAGTGTGCACACACGGTTTAGTCCTAACTGCGACAGAAACTCAACATAAACAGTTATGACAAAACGACTGGTTTGTAATCTTTTTTCCATAAAGATCCTATCATTTCTGTTTTTCAAAGATGTCACATAGTCACCTAAGAAAGAAGGAACCAGTGTTTGATAAGTAGCTCTCTCTTTTCTAGTGTCCACATAACTCCTCTAAGGCCAAAGAGCCACAATTACCAGTCTGCTCAAAACTGTTCTGTCTTGAACACAAAGAAAAGTTTAGTGTAGAGAACAAATGCCAAAATCATAAAACGCACGAAAATGAGCATTCATGAAAATCACAGCAAACCAAAATTACAGGAAGAATACAAGCTGCAAGGCAGTTTTGTGGTCTTTTCTAGAGGAGAATTTAGCATGTGTACTTCCCCTAACCAAGTGGTAAAAGAATACAATAGATAATTGCAATTATCACTCCCATAAATTTCACAAAAACGAAGTTACAGCCTCAAGGCTTGGTTTTAACCACAACTGAACTGCATTCGGAAGCACAGAGAAGCAGCTTGACAGGAAATACTTTTAAGAGTCAGAAACTACATCTGCATTTTCAGAAAGACATGGTCATTTCAGAGGCATATGAAGCTTTTTGGTTACAAGGGACAAGCCGCAGTGTTAGTTAGGGCAGTTCTGTAATATTCTTTCCTGTAATATCCACAAGGCTGTGACTGCTTATCATAAATTTCAGTTTATTTAGTATAAAGTAATGTGGGGACCAAAGGCTTAAATTAAAAAAAGAGCAGCTTCAGCTCCAGAGATGTTTGCTTAGTTCCCACTGGCATAGGATAATCTTCGTTTGCCTCATCAGGCAAAGCTGTTGCCTTCGGATCATAAAAATTCCAATTCAACTCCCAGCTACAACAGCACACAAAACACATTCACGCAAAGTCCAAGCACCATATGGGGGAACTTTGCTAATTAGAGAAATCTGCTTGGCTTCCAAAGGATAGACACAATAAAAGTCAGAGGAAGGAGTTTGAACTCTGTAGCAGTGATTACTTTGCTTTAAAAGGAAACAGCTGAACTTAGGATAGAACTACATTTTTATCTTTAAAATCATTGAACATTTTGGAAGATCATCCCTGAACTGCAAAAGTATAAAGCTGTCTCAATTTTAAACTGTTTCAGTAAATTTAAATCAAAAGACTGATAGCTGCATCTTGGGATCCCCCAAGATGAAGAATCAATTTTTGCACAGGCCACAAAGGCATTTTTCAGTAACAAGTTTAAAAAGTTTTCTTTACTCTCCTCTTACAATTAAATTATTAGGATCTAGACAAACCTAGCAATTAATCTAAGATTTCCAGATTGAAAGAGTTACCTTCTTTCAACCAAAGAATTCTGACTAACTTTTTCCATTATTTTCCCAGCTTTGGCTCTCTCATTTCTTTGAAAGTTTACCTAGGATATGGAGAAGGCTAAGGTGACCAACGACTTTTTGGCCTTGGTCTTTACAAGGAAGTGCTTCAGCCACACTGTCTGAGTTGCAGAGGACAAAGGCAGGGACTGGTAAAAAATAGAACTGGCCTATATAGGTGAGGATCAGGTTTAAGACCATTTAAGGAACCAGAAGGTACACAAGCCAACGGAACCTGAGAAGATTCATCATCAGGTCCTGCAGAAACTGACTGAGGATGTGACTAAGCCACTATCCATCATATTTGAGAAGTTGTGGCAGCTCTGGGAAGTTCCCACTGAAAAAATAAAAAAATAAAAAAAGGGAAGGGGGAAATTTAATGTCTGTTTTAAAAACAGTCACTAAGGGAAACCTGTAGAAATACAGTCTAGTCGGTCTTATTCAGTGCCTTGCAAGATCATGGAGCAGATCCTCTTGGAAATTATGCCAAGACACATCGAAAATCAGGAGGTGATTGGTGACAGACAAGATGGCTCCACTAAAGGTAAATTATGCCTCACAAATTTGGTGACCATCTATTACAGGGTTACAGTCATGCACGAGGGAAGAGTGACTGATGTTAGCCATTCAGACTTGTGCAAAGCATTTGACACTGTCCTGCATGACATTCAAGTGCTGCACCTGGTATCAGTACAGACTTAGTGGAGAATGCACTGAGAACAGCCCTGAGGAGAAGGACTTGGGGATTCTGTTGGATTAAAAACTTGACATAACCCAACAACGTGCTCTTGCAGCCCAGAATACTATCTGCACCCTGGGCTGCATCAAAAGTAGTGTGGCCAGCAGGTCGAAGGAGGTGATTCTGCCTTCTGGTGAGACCCCACCTGGTGTACTGCCAGCAGCTCTGGGGTCCCTAGCACAGGAAGGACAAGGACCTGTTGGAGCAAGTCCAGAGGAGGTCAAAGGGCTGGAGCAACTCTCTCATGAATATAGGATGACAGAGTTGGTGCTGCTCTGCCTGGAGAAGAGAAAGCTCTGCAGCCTTCTCTATAGCACCCTTCCAGTACATAAAGGAAGCCTACAGGAAAACTGGAGATGAAGCTTTGACAAGACCATGTAGAGACAGAACAAGAAGTAGTGGCTTTAAACTGAAAGAGGGTGGGCTTACGTTAGTTACTGGGAAGAAATTCTTTACTGTGAGGGTGGTAAGGCACTGGAAGAGGTTGCTCAGATAAGTTGTGGATGCCCCTGAAAGTCTTCAAAGCCAGGTTGGATGGGGCTTGCAGCAACCTGGTCTAGAGAAAGGTGCCCCTGCCCATAGCCAGAGGATGATTTTTGAGGTCACTTCTGATGCCCAAAAAAAGCAGATAAAACTGTTTAGACAAAGTTTTATGCCTAGAACAGCAAGGTATTTATTGATTAACGGCCGGGCAGCCTGCCAGCTAGTACTGGGAAAACAGGCTCCGAGTTGGTTAGGTTAGAGTGAGTATTTTATACAGGTTTGGCAATGATTACAACATAGATTACAATATTCATAACAGGTGGAGTTAGGGGTGGAGATTGAGGCGTGGTTTCCATTTTGAGGAATATTTTGGTGGGAGTTCCTGTTTGCCTTCATCCTGGGGGTTGCTTTTTTAATCCTCATCCTCATCTCACCTCGGCGACCTTTCGTTCTTTCTATTGTTTCGTATTCTGTTCACTGAGGCTTCAAGAAAGCCTTGGCTTGGGGCCTATAACACCTATTGAGATGTCACCTTGGCTCCTCTGGATGAGATTTATGGGCGCTGGGTTCTTTGTTCTATGTATCTGTAAATATTTTAGGTCTGCAGAATTTGTGCAGAACAAGATCTCCTTTGAGCAAGGTAGAGAAATGGGGGGGGAGAACAGTGGGCCCCTGCAGCAAGATGCTTCAGTTAACCCTTTTTCCTTCACTTCCAAGCCAAACCATTCTGTGAATCTATTGTATGAATGATTGTATGAAAGGCATACACCAGAAATCTACAGCCAAGATTCACTTGCTGGAGGGGCAACAAAGGATGGCTCATAAAGGAGACTTTGCAGGGAGGAGAGGCTTTTAGTGCGCTCCTCTTAAACACTGGCTGAGGATGTGACTAAGCCACATTGAGAAGGTTTAGTTGTTTGTGTTGTTTTTACGTAGTCTGGAACTGAAAGAAGTATTAGTCAAAAAATCAAGCAGTATAAAGAGCTCTGTTCTATTTATTGCCCTTTATCTCTTGGCTCCTACAACATTTAGAAAATATTTTCTCCACTAGTTTTTGCAGTAAGATGGTACAGTATGTATGAACACAGCTTCCGGCAACCTTGTAATATCTATCACTATTTCACTGCTGTACAACACTAGCATCACTCGCAAATGTGCCTCTTCAAACCTCATTAACCATGCTTGTTGTTGGGGAAGGCTCAAAGTAGGAAAATGGAAGTGAAGGAGAAGATGGAGAGGAGGAGAAAAATAATAAGAAAAAAATGTATCTATGTCCCTAGGAAAGCTCCAGGATGTGTTTTCAAATTAGCAAATCAACAATTAATATTTAAAGAAGAAATAAAAGTCAGGTCAGCAGAAATGTACTTTGGAAGTAGCTATAAAGACAATTTTATTGATGATTTCATTCTTTTTACTGATTTTTTCTGGATCTCTTTTGAAGGAGACCTTTAGCTACCCACACAGGTACATAATTTCAAAATAACTTAAAAAAAATAAATTCAAAAGACAATTGATATTTTATCAGTATTCATTAAGACCTAAACAATTATAATGAGATCCATCCAAATCCATGAAACTTGAAACTGTTACTAGGAGCCAGAAAAATGCCATAGGGGCTTTGTCAGAGCAGCAGAATCATTTTTTATTATTGCAAGCATGCTCAGGTTGAGAAAAAGTTACTGCTTTCATACACAAGAGTATGTTGTATCCATCTCATTCTCTTCTATTTAGGTAGGCTAGGGAGGTAAAAATACGTAGACTTTCACCTACTTTCTCCATCTGCAAAGTATCAAATTATGAGAAGCTGCACCTGATCTATCATGCTCTGTGATGTGGCAGCATCATCAATGCTATGCAGTATGATCCAGCCAGTAGAAAAATATAAACCACTTGGACCACTAGAAATTAATGAAGTTTAGAGAAAATCAATCACTAAATAAACCACCACTGTCAAGAACAATAAAGGAAATACAATGTGCTTTAAAAACATGTATGTGTTGCCAATGTTCAAGAGAAATGGAAACAGTGATGAACTAATTTCTCTGTCATGTGGGGAAATCCTGGTGCAAAGCCATTTTTTTCACTCATGTAACAAAGATCAGAATCTGTGAATAAGGTCACAAAAATCAATGTACCTCCTGAAAAATCAATGTACCATTAAAAAAAAAAAAAAAGAAGAAACAAAACCTCAAATAGTTTATTAACTATCAAATTACAAAATCCCAGCCTTAATACCAAAATGAAGCAGCCATTCTGTTAAATAGTGGCAGCTGCTAATAGAAAAGGAGGTGTTGTCTCCCCCACCAGTTCTATTTTTTTCAGATTCCCTCACAAATCCCAGGAGTCTCCTGGAACTTTGTGGGATTTGGTCACACAAGTGTACACTGAATATCACATACTTAAGTCATGTTTCCTCCTAAATCTGACACTTCTGCAAGGTGGCATATGCTCTTTTCAACCCAATCAACCTCTTGTTGACCATCCTGACCTATAGATATCACCTATCTTATATTCACTACCTTGAGTACTCATGCTATGCAAAACACAGGTCCTGAGGCTTTATCCATACCTGCTCTTCAGGACAGCCCCCATTCGTACATGCAGCAGGTTGTTCCTGCTAGCAGCCAAACCCTCAACCAGCTCACATTTTGGCTTCAGCAGGCAGTAGCGACAAAGCTTATGAATCAAGATAAAGACTGAGGGTTTTCTTATCAATTACCACAACAGGCACAAGTGGCTTGGCTTGGGGAATTTTACTTATTGCCAATAAATACAAATATATTTAACTACTGATTGCTGGATATTGTTAATCATAAACTAAACAAAATGAAAACAAACAAAATTACAAACAAGAAAAACAACCCCAACAACAACAACAAAAAAGAAACAAATATTAAAACACCTTGGAAAAACATCTCTCCTCTCCACCAGGTTCAATTTCACTCCTTCACTCCATGAAGATTCCATAACAATTGTTTGTAATCCATAATTTGGAATTCATAAGATTTGTTTGGAAATGTGACAGTTGATTCCTTCTTCTGACAACATAAGCCACAAATTGAAGGAGAAGATTGCTATCATGTGTTTGTTGGTAAATCAGAAGGCTAGAATTCCTAGGTAAATGTTTATTTTCTGCCTTTCAGTAACTACACATTTATCACATTTTAACAAATTTCTCTACCTTACTTGTCTGCTTATGTTAATTTATTCCACTGTTCATATTAACCTATTTCACTGAGTAAGGTAAGGTTAAGATGTTGAATGCTGAGCAGACATACAGGAAGAATAGCATATGCTAACAATGAGATGGTAAGATGGAAACCTCCTCTTCTGATTAAGACTATCTGAGCTCTTGCATGGTGATTAATAAGGGATCAAAATCTGTCTTTTCATGCCGCAGGCTTCTCTTAAAGTTTGTGTATTTTCTAACTACTGAGCTTCTAAAAGACAATTAATCCGAATGTTTTATTTATACTTGAAAACAAACTATTCTTCCCCACTGTTCAAAAATTCTATGACTGTCAATCATACAAGAAAAGATAGTCTAAATAGATTGGAAAAACAAAAACCAGAATTATCTAACTCCAGATAGTTCATTCTGCTCATTCAGCACCTCAGGGGACACATTACTGTGATGTACTATCCTTATAGCAATTCCTCATTTAAGATAGAGACCAATACAAAGCTACTGTCTTCATTTTGAAACTTCTACTGGAATGTGTTTTGAGACTTCCTTCTATCACCAGAGTCCTTCTTGAAACAATCACCTGCACTGAATACTCTACCCCTTTGCCAGGCCCTTGAATGATCCACCTCCAAGTTCTTGAAAATAAATTTGAATTTTATGTTAAGTAAGTGACAATACCTGTGTCTCCTGATGGTTTAGCTACAACAGCATCTCCATCCAAAAAATCCACCTTCCTCAGTCTACCTTTCCTTACTTCTACTAATAGATAAAGATAGAAGAAAATGCTCTTCGTCTCCCTTAGGGATTTATTATGGTCATAGCATTTTGGTGCAGGGTTCACTTTCATGATGAAAACCAGACACTTTGCATTGTTTCGGATAGTGGGCATCAAAGGGAACAGTTTGACATGTTATCTGCCTCCAACATTTCAAGATTAGTGGTATTTTGCTTCAGGACTTTTATGTTTAAAAAGCTCGGCAGAGCAGGATCAGATATGAAGGCACACAATTTGGTTCTCATTAAAACCAAATACTGTAACCATGGAAATAAGAAAAATCTTTCTCTTCCTTGCAAATTTAGGTTTGCTTATCTACAAAATTACTGTAAAGACATGCTACATCTAGAAAAAAATAGTTTGAAAACAATTCTAACAGATTTGGGTTTCAATACAAGTAATGTGAGCATTATGAGTTACAAGTCAGCACTTCACTGGTACATGGATTTTCAGCATTAGTTTTTAAAAAACACTGAATGGAATCATGGTGCTAAGAAGAATGTTGTTTACTATAGTAGAGCTCTCACTGTCAGCTATATGGTAAAATGCTGTCTTTAGTTGTACTGTACTCAGCTTGAACTTCCTTTTCTACTATTTAGTCTACTGTTTATTCAGAAATTAACACCTTTTAATTGTACATTTTCATACAAATTTATAGAGTTACTTCCAGTGACACTGTCATGGTATCAAAATTGTGACTCTATGCAACATATTATTTCTCCTGAAGTTCTAGAAAATTCAGTGAAAATAACTGACTTGGCCAAGATAGCAGAGGATTTTAATAGAGGGGAGAAAGCTGAGTACCAAATATTCCTCATTTTTAGAGTCACTATCCAATCCTCCCTTGCTTATACTTAGTGCATTCTCCACTTGTGTTAGTCTTACAGTTTATGCAATAAACAATTAAATGTTTTAGTTTGTTTTGACTTCTCAGTCGTTTCAATAGCTTACTCAAAACCTCAGAGTCCCTTTGAAGGGGTTTCGAAGTATGAGAGGACTTAATGGTTTTCACTCTTATACCTCTAGTAACATAACTGAGGTTTTTCAGTCATGGAGGGGCAGGTGGGTTTGCTTTTTTTTTTAAGGTAATGACTGTTGGGAACCTTCCCATAAGAATACTACAGCATGTTATTTAGAATTACTGTATAAATCACAGAATTATAAAGTTTGGAAAAGACCTCTAAGATCATTGGGTCCAATCAGCAAAGGAGCACTGCCAAGACCACCACTAATCCATGTCTACCATTCTATAAGAACGATGACTACACATCTTTTAAATACCTCCAGAGTGGGTAACTCAACCACCTACCTGAGAAGCCTGCTCCATTTCTTGACAACCCTTTCAGTGAAGAACTTATATCTGCTATCCAATCTAAACCTCCTCTTGGGCAACTTGAGGCTTTCCTCTTGTCCAGTTGCTTATTACTTCAGAGTAGAGATCAACCTCCATCTCGCTAAAACCTCCTTTCTGGTAGTTGTAGAGAGACATGAGGTCTCCCCTCATCCTTCCTTTCTCCAGCCTATACAATGCCAGTTCTCTCATTCATTCTTCACAAGACTTGTGCTCCAGACCCTTCAGCAGCTTCATTATCCTTCTCTGGACATACTCTAGCACCTCAGTGTCTTTCTTACAGTGAGGGGCCCAATACTAAACATAGTGTTCAGGATGCAGCCTCAACAGTGCTGAGAACAGGGGGACAATAACTTGCCTAGTCCAATAACTTGCTAGCCACACTATTTTTGACACATACCAAGATATTTGCATATTTTCACATGTATATTCTACCAATAGTTACATTGTCAATAAGCTTACTATTATAAAAATATTCAAAAAATTTTCTTTTTCAACAAGGTATCTTGCTTTGATTTACCCTGTTAAATATTCTCCATCTGTGGATGTTGCATTTCAATTACCTGCTGAAGTAATACAACAAAGGCAATGTGATTCCTTTATTAAAACTTGCAAATGCAACTAGATAGTTAGTTTAGCCTTACTTATTGGGGGGAATGGGAGAGGAAGTCTCTGCAGATTTATTTACCTAGATCTGTTATAAAAAACAGATGCCTTTATTTAGGATGACCTTGGGGAAAATAATCAAGGTTTACCTTTCACTTTTCCCTGAGGTTTACTGGTAGATAGTTGCAATTGGGAACTAAGGTAAGAAATACCTGATGTGGCAGAAGATTGATAACATTGAATGTGTCCATATATCCTAGTTGCTGGGTCCAGATGCTGAATACACCTTGCTGACATATGTGCAGTCTGTCAAGCCTTCAAAAGGGCACATTTGCATTGTAAATTTATGAGCAGGACTTTTGAATTTAACTAGAGTCAACCTGCAGTCAGGAGCTGGAAAGGATGACAGAATGATAGTATTACAGAACTGTTGAAGTTGGAAAAGACCTCTACGATCATCAAGTTCAGCTATTAATACTGTCATGTTCACTACTAACCTATGTCCCCCAGTGCCACATCCATATGTTTTTTGAACAATTCCAAGGCATGATTCCACCACTTCCCTGGGCTTGACCATCCTTTCAGTGAAGGAATTCTTCCTAATATCCAATACAAACTTCCCCTGGTGCAACTTAGAATCACAGACTCATAAAGGGGCCTGGGCTGGAAGGGACCTTAAAAATCATCTAGTTCCAACCCCTCTGGACAAACATCTTTCTCTAGACCAGGTTGCTCAGAGCTCCATCCAACCTGGTCTTGAACAATTCTAGGAATGAGACATCCACAACTTCTCCAGGAAACATGTTCTAGTGCCTCACACCTTCACAGTAAAGAATTTCTTCCTCATATCTAGTCTAAACATACTTTTCTTCAGTTTGAAACCATTCCCCCTTGTTCTGTCACTACATGCTTTTGTAAACAGTCTCTCTCCATCTTTGTGATAGGTTACCTTCCTTTCAGGAAGCCCTCTGAGAGAGATATCTGGATGTGATTTCACCACTGCTCTGGTCAACTTATTTCAATGCCTAGTCACCATTTCAGTCCAAAATTTTTTTCTAATATCTAATCTGAACCTCTCCTGGTGCAACTTTAGGCCATTTCCTCTCACCCTTTTGCCTAAGATATGGTAGAATAGACCATTTCCAACCTCACTACCACTGCCTTTCAGGTAGTTGTGGAGAGCGATGCAGTCTGCAGTTCCCTCAACCATTTCTCATAAGGTTTGTTCTCCAGAGTCTTCACCGGCTCCACTGCACTTCTCTGAACATGTTCCAGCACCTCTATGTCTTTCTTGCAGTGAGGGGCCCAGAACCGAACTCAGGATTGGAGGTGCTGGCTCACCATTGAGGAGTACAGGGGGACAATCACTTCCCTAGTCCTGCTGGCCACACTATGTCTGATGCAAGACAGGATGTCATCAGCCTTCTTGGCCACCTGGGTACACTGCTGGCTCATGCTCAGCTAGGTGTCGACCAGCACCCCCAAGTGCCTTTCTGCTGAGCAGGTCTCAAACCACTCTTCCCCCAGCTTGTAGCACTGCATGGGGTTGTTGTGACCTAAGGGCAGAACCTGGCACTTCACCTTGTTACAATGCATGCATTTGTTTTCAGCCCATTGATTCACTCTGTCCAGGTGCCTCTGTAGACCCTTCCTGCCCTTCAGCTGATCCAACGCTCTCACCCACACTGGTGTTGTCTATGAACTTACTGAGGAGATACACTCAATCCCCTAATGTAAATCATTATTAAAGATGTTAAACAGGACTGGGCCAAACACTGAGCCCAGGAGAATCCCACCAGTGACAAGTGGATGTAGCACCATTCAGTACTACTCTCTGCAGCCATCCAGCCAGTTTTTAACCCAGCAAAGAGTGCCCTGCCCAAGCTGTGAGCATCTAGTTTCTCCAAGGGAATGGTGTGGGAAATGGTGTCCAGTGCTTTCCAGAGGTCACGTAAATGATCATGCTGGTTGAGCCTGAGCCCATTTGTCCTGTGCACGTTGTGTGATGACATTCAGGATGATCTGCTCCACAACCTTCTCCAGTAACGAGGTTAGGCTGACAGGCCTGTAGTTCCCCAGGTCTTCCTTCTGACTGTTCTTGAGGTGGAAGTTACATTTGCTAATTTCCAGTCAACTGGGACACTCTGGTTAATCAGTATGGCTTGTAAATTATTGAAAGTAGCTTGACAAACTCCTTAGCCAGTTCCCTCATTACTCTCATGTGAATCCCGTCTGGGCCCATAGACTTGTTGAAGTTTAATTGGCATAGCAGGCCATTAACCATTTCCTTGGATTATGGGGGCTTCATTCAGCTCCCTGTCACTAAATTCCACCTCTTGGAGCCGAGTACCCTGAGGAGAGCTGGTCTTGATATTAAAGAATGAGGCACATAAGGCATTAAGCACCTAGCCTTTTCCTCATCCCCTACCACTATGCTACCTGCTGCATCCAGCAAAGGATGGAGAGTCTCCTTAGCCCTCCTTTTCTCTGTTGCACTTTTAGAAATATCGTTATTGTCTTTAACCACAGTAGTCAAATTAAGTTCCAGTTTGGCTTTGGTTCTATTTTTATCCCTACATAAAAATATCTTGTAGTCCCACTATGTTTCCTAGACCTCATTCCAAAGGTGATACACTCTTTTTTTATCCCCTGAGTTACAACCTAAGTTCTCCTTTTAAACAGGCTGATCTTTTTATCCCGTGGCTTGTTTTACAGCACAGGGAGACAGCCTGCTCCTGGATCTTTATTTCCATCTTAAATCACATTCAACTTTCCTAGACTTCTTTACTCTTCAAGACTGGGAGCAAATAACTCTGTTAATCAGTCACCTAAACAGGCCTAAGTCTTGTCACATTTCTTCCAGAGCTATACATATGCACATATGTACGTGTAAAACCGAAGGGAACTCAAAATCATAGCTGTAAGACCCTATTCAGAGCATCAATTATGTGCATTTTCTGTAAACTGACGCCTTTTGGCAATGCATAGAAAAAAGAAAGCAAAAAAAAATTACCCACTTGTAAATGAATGACAGATTATTTCTCTCTCATATTCCTGGAAACTTTACTTCTAGGAAAACCTCAGCCAAGCCTGAGGTTATAAATGAAATATATCTTAAAAAAGAAGAGATGTTTTGATAAAATAAAATACTTAATGTCATTAAATAGTATGCTTATTAAGACTATGTTTATTACAGATGGTAGTGGACCAGACTAAGTAACAAAATATTCCAAAAAGGAATATCCTCAGTATTATTCATGTTTTTATGATATAATGAAACTTTGTGGAGATAGATACTGCATTGACTTTTTCCAAAATATCAGATATGATCAAATGCTAAAGGGAAAAAAGACCAAGGTGCAGCTTTCACTGACTGGTATCACTCCAAAAAAAATATAATTGAGAGAAAAGTGCTTTGACAAGAAAAAGAACCTGACAGTTTAATGCCAGTATGGTTATGGTTGAGGGTACATTACCTTGATTTTATACATGAGCTTTTAAAATCTGCAGAACTGGAAACATGAATGATTTTGTAAATTTCTACATATAATATACACTTTTAACCAGTGCAGAAAGAGATAGTAAAATATAAATTTCCCACTATAAGGTTTTGAATGTTAGCAAGAGGTTTTCTTTTTGATTTAAAGTTCGTCACTGGTCGCACTGAAATTGTCAACATCAAATTCCTACTGCAACAAGCAGTAACATTTCTAGTTCAGAAAAAAAAGCCTTTAATTATATGATCAATTTTGATATTAGTGTTTAGAAATAAAACACTTACTACTTGAAAAAAAGTTCATAGTAGAATGAAATTCTCAGCACATTATTTTACTTTTGGATGATGCTTTTACAAAGAGGCTTGAAAACAGTCCTAACTGTATACAAACCACCACAGGCTTCTTCAGGGCCTCACTACATACAATTTCCAGGATTTGTTGTTGTTGTTATTGTTGTTGTGGCCAGAAGATTACATAACAGCCATTATGAAGTAGATAATATACCCGAAAAGCTTCTGCCACCCATATGTTATGAAAACTACTGGAATGTTGAAATTTCAGAACTGAAAATTGTCTGGAAGAAAACAGAAACCTGTGAAGCCCTGAGAAAAGTATCCTTTCAACAAACAAATCTGCATCAAATTGTAGTGGGAACCAGAAGCTAGAAAAAGGTGTTGAAAGTGTAATTAACAAATGGTTTTACACTCCTTCAAGGAAATCACAGACTGAAGTAGCTTTTCTTGATGAACATTTCTCTTGAAAAATAGTGTTGCATCAATCATCCTTGACATTTATAACAATAACATAATATCCTCATGTGTTTTCCTATGTAATGTTGTTTAAATGGCATAATAAATACTGTCATTCTGTGTACTAACAGCAATGTGCAATCCTTTGTTTTGTGCATGACTGCATTTACACATTATAGAACTATGAAATATTTACAAAGTGAAGGTTAAATCAATACACGTTTAAAATTTGAACTCCTGTCTCCTGGGGCTTATATCATCTTGATTTAATGAAGTAAAAGGATAGAGAATGTTGATACACAGAAAAAAATATTTCTATTCCCCTTTATTGTACAAAGAGAGGGAGTTAAAGTAGAATTTTCTGATGACTCATGCTGTAATTAATTATTACACCTTTTTTGTAGGGGCTGTTATTTGAAATGTCTCATTTGTAAAACATAAAATCTAACTATTAAGCAAAAGAGAAGGAAAAAATAAGATACAATCAACTAAAAAAGAAAAAAAAATTGCTTAAACAGTGCAATTGCATTACCAGTGCTGATTTTTAGTGAGTTTAACATATAAACCAGTATTTGGGCTAAAAGAAGAAATAAATTTAATTTACCAGAGTTTCCTATAGAAAATGGGAAACAAACAAACAAACAAAAAGCAGAAAAACAAAACAAAACAAAAACAACATCAAAAAAAAACCCACCACCCTGGATATAGAATCAAAGAATCACAGAATCAAGCGGGTTGGAAAAAACCTCCAAGATCATCAAGTCCAACCCTTAAACATGTCAAGCCAATGTGAAAGATTGTAAGTAGAGGAGCATGTATTTATGAACGTATGGTCTTATTCAGTTGTTTGGCTACTTACACTCATAAATCAAACTAGCATATATTATTGTCACACACACATTTTTCAGGTCTATTCCTCAGCAGGATAAGAATATACCCATTGCTATTCACTAAAGTCTGGCTTTAGTTCAAGTCTCACATCAGTGCAAGGATGGCTAGATTGTTTCTTAATTTTGAATGAAATCAGATGATATATTCACGGTATACCATTTACTTGATGAATCTAAGGTGTATACTTTCATTTAAATTTTTTTTTTGGCATAAATAATTTAATTGTGGCACAAATAAGCACAATTCTGTGCTTTGGTTATATTAAATGATCCTTTGATAAACCAGAAAAAGGAAGTCAAAGTGATTTTTAAACCATTTTAAATACTTACTAATTGTTATTTTTTGCACACTAGTTTGGATTGCTACTGTGGAGACAAGAAAACCTCTCACACTTTTTTTTTTGTTCCTACAGGCAATTGAAATGGGTAGTAGATAAAATTTAGGTGTAACTAACAAACCTGATTTAATTTACTCTGCAAACTTCCAACCAGAGTACCTGTGGTATAAGTTTCACACAGAGAAGTGCTGGATTCTGCATCTAGGATGGGGCAACCCTGGATGCACATACAGACTGGGGAATGAGATGCTGGAAAGCAGTGCCATGGAAAGGGACCTGGCGGTCCTGATCAGTGGCAGGTTGAATATGAGTCAGCAGTGCCCTGGCAGCCAGGAGGGCCAGCCGTGTCCTGGAGGGCATCAGGCAAAGCATCGCCAGCCAGTCGAGGGAGGGAATTGTCCTGCTCTGCTCTGCACTGGGGTGGCCTCACCTTCAATATTGTGTGCAGTTTTGGGCACCACAAATCAGAACTAGGAAGCTAAGAGAAAACAGTGAAAACCAGCCATGGGCAGCCTCTTGACCTTAGAAGAAAGTGTAAAAAATTATTAGGGACAATATTGTGAAGGGAAAATCAGTATTCATTAACACTAATCTAGGTATTTCCTAAACCTCTTTCTATTTTATTAGTTGTAATGCAGAGAAGATTTTTCTGGAAAATGAATAAACTAGGCTTTGAGGTAGTGTATTTGGTTTACAAGGCTAGGTTTTGATAGTGAGGGGACTACTGCAATGGTTTCTATGAGAAGCTGATAGAAGCTTTCCTTATGTCCAACGAAGCTAGAGCCAGCCAACTCCAAAACAGACTCTCCATGGGCCAGAACCAAGCTCGTTGGTGATGGTGATAATGCCTCTGGAATAACATATATAAAAAGGAAAAATATTTTTACATGGGAGCAATTGCAGCCAGAGAAGAGAGAAATGACAATATGTTAAAGAAACAGTTCTGCAGACACCACTGAGGAGATGCTCAAGGCACAGTGCCGAGATTCCCCTGCAGCCCACAGTGAAGACCACAGTGAAACAGGCTATCCCCTGCAATCCACAAAGATATCACAAATACCAAGTGGAGAACCCATGCCAGAGGAGGTATGTGACCAAAGGAATGACCCCTGTGGGAATCTCATGTTGGAGTGGGCTCCCGTCAGAAAGCTGCAGATCCATGAAAAGAAAAGCCCACACTGGAGCACATTTGCTGGCAGGACTTACAAACTTGTGGGGGAAGCATGCTGGAGTAAGACTGCATGCTGTGGAAGGAACAGTGGTGGAACAGTTTGTGAAGAACTGCAGCCTGTGGGGAGAAGGACACATGTTGGAGAAGTTTGTGTAGTACTGTCTCCCATGAGGGTGACCTCACACTACAGCATGAGAGGAGTGTCAGAAGTCCTCCACTTAATCAGAAAGGACCAGCAGAGACAATGTGAGATGAAATGACCACAACCCTCATTTCCTGTCCCCTTTCAGTGTCACTTCTGTTCTGTGGCTGATATTAGGGTGTGATAATAATTTTACAGGTCAGGCATGCAACCTATATGATGTAATTGGGGAAGATGAGACCATTTCACCAATGAAGGCCGTTGGACAAATAAATGGTTTATAACATTGAAAGCAGTTGTTAAGGCTTGGATGAGGGACATAAAGCTGTGTTCCACATGTAAAAATATTTTTGGTAGGCCCACTAACTGATGAAAACATTTACTCCATGTTTTTGTGACTTTTCTGGGCAACAAGCTAAAGCACTAAGCACTGACTACAATTTCAGATAAGGAATTGCAAGTGAAAAATCTAAGTAAATTGAGAAAACACTTCTGAATTGATAGTAATAATCATGATACCTGTGCTGTTGCACTTTATGCCAGCATATATGCAGAACTCTTGATGAAACAATGTTCTCCGTACTCTACGGATTCATTCTTGTTACTATCATTAATTTTTTCTATTATTCTAGATTTCTCATACTGTGACAAAATCAGGAAGTGTTATACAGAAGATATTTCAGTTTTAATTTCACTCATCAAAATAATAGTCAAGCAAATAGGGACTTTGTTACTTACAGATGATGAACATGAAGTGTCATAGGATGCCTTAGTGCCATAGAGCCAAAATCTGTTTCTTGAACAGATTAAAAACCCTATAATATTCAGTAAAATAATACAAATAAATGCCTGTGGTGCAATACATAGACCTGAAAAGGTACTATGGCAAATAGTATCCTCCTGCTATGTAAGCATAGGTACTGAATTGAGATATTTGTTCTCAGAGAAACCAAGATTGTGTCTTTCATACTAGAAGACTAATAATGCAAAATTCTCATATGAATAGTGCTCTGTATTTTTGTTACTCAGCATTATGCATAGCTAACCATTTTTCCCTTTACTGCTATTCTAACCGTAAACTGTGACTTCCTTAAAAGAACAGAATATGAATTGAAGACAAAAGAAGAGATGGGATTTAGGTTTTGGGAATTAAATCTGTAATGTTTAAGATTTTTGTAAAACAAAATTCCAGACATATTGTTGAAAAAAAGCCCTTAACTTATTTATTATTTACAATAACAACAAAGACAACAATAATTTAGTTCTAATATCAGTTAAGAAATCTGTGTCTGATAGCATGCACTCTAGTCATGAACTTACAAGGGCATTTTCTGGATCTTTTGAAATAGTATTCAGAAAAAGGAATAATAAACACTAATTTAACTTGTAAACATGGACCAAACCTTCATCTCTCAAAAGAACAGAAACCTTCAACGTAATCAAAAACACTGTAAGTTTATTCTCTCTGTGCTATTTATCTGTAAGATAAAGTTGGAGTGCCACAGTGGAATTCACATTTAAATCAAACAGAGAACAGATTAGGGTACATAGCCTGCACCCCCCTGACACCCTGCCAAAACCAAAACCAAGGCACTACCACACTGCAATACCATGGCAGTGAAAAAAACCCACAACTATGAGCCACAGGGCAAAACTTCCAAAATGTAATACTCCAAGGCATTTATTCAGGGAAGTAAGTCTGGTAGGAAGGACTGGACATGTATGACCACACAGATAAAATCAGGGCTGCTAGGATGCTCAGCAGTATTTATCAGAAGGTTTGTGATGCAATATTGATATTTTATTAAGTTTATGAGCAACTTTCCTATAATCTCAAATCTCTCTAGGACTGTATCTGAAATTTGCAGTAGCTACACACTGAATAATTTGAAATAGCACAGTAGTACAAAAAAATCCCTTAATCTTTTATCTCTTTCTTAGTTTTACCTACTCAGTTTACATTCAGTATTTCAAAAGCCTACTCTTCACTCACCTTTTTCTCCTTTCCATGAGATATGAATTAGAGCTAAAAGCACTCTGAACTTTCTGTGCTCAGGCTCTGAAATTGCTTTTAATTAAATGAATAAATTAATAAATAACATGGTGCTGTGATTATGACTCACAAAAAATGATGCTCTATTTTTCACTCATAATGTCAGCTCATCATTCAAAGATAAAAGTAAAAATCATGTAAGCTGATGTTGTGTACCTCTTGCAGAACAACTGAAAGAAAATAACTGTTTCCTAAAAGTCTCTGTGAGTGACACGATTACTTTGAAATATCTTTATTTCTTTTTTAGTTTATGTGAACTTTGCCTAGTATTTATTTTATTTTTCTATTAATCTATTCAGTCTAGAAAGCATAAAAAGCAAAAAATTCACAATAGCAACAACAAAGGAATTAAAAAATCTGTTCAGAAAATTAAGCACATTTTTTAGAAAATAAGTGTTAATACAGAGAATTTAGCCCAGAAAACAAATAATTTCTCTAAAAAGTAGTATGATTTTGACATGATCTCAGACCGGACACACATTCCACAAGTTACCTGGCATCTGGTCAGTTGCCATGAATAAGAAAATACAAATTTACAGAAAATGGCTTTTGTGTCTTCTTAAAAGAAAGAAAGATTCGTTTGAACCAGGGAATTTTTCCCACACTAAATACATCTACGAAGGATCAACTGAATAAGAAACAGGCTTGGAGATCGCTGCCATCTAGGAATACAACAGTTTCCATTATCTCAAAGACTCCTGAAATACAAACACTATTTTCCTTCTGAAGAGAATTCACAGGCTAACTCAAGTACAGAGAAGTCTCACCATTTATTTCAATGGATTTTCAGAAAGAGATCTTTATGGGGAAGATGTGTGATATACATATAATATAATATAATAATATAATATAGAAAGACAAGCCAGATAACCACAAGATATTTACCTGTGTGATTGTACTTAGAAATAGAAACAATAGAGCACACAGCAGAAAAGCATGAAGAAGCATAGACAAAACAACGATTTCCCTGGTGGTTGAGGGTCTGCTCCCAAGACTACTTAGTGACACCTGTAGACACTTACTCTGCTTCTATGTGCATGTAGCACCCTTTAACAGCTAAAACCAAGGATCAGGCTTAAATTAGATATCAATGAATCAAACTATGAATTGAATAGTCATCATAGTTACCCTGATCAGAAGTAACATTCTGAGGAAGATATAACAGAGGAAGACCACAAATGCCTGAATGTCTCCTTTCTCTAGCAATAACCTATTCTTTCAATCTGCTTGCTAGCTCCGATTGTCTGGACGGATCTGTATGAAATTATTTTGTGAGGTGAACCAGTGAACATGACAACTTTTATGGAGTGCAGCTGTGTTGTCCCATACGAGTATTACAAGAAGTGTTATACCTTTAAGAGAAAATAACTATTCTCTTCCTAATAAAGCATTCTCATGTGCAAGTCTCTTGTCCATAACTTATTTTTCAAAGTGATTTAAATCCCTGCAGAGTTCACCAAGGAGACAAAACCCTGATACTTCCCATGGGCATTTTGCTGAACCAGCTCATGAATGTGCTCATGCTATACATCACTTTGGCACCATAAAAAAATTATGGGACATCACATGCTCTTGAAGAAATTAATCACTGCTTAACAGCCTGTGCTTCCATGTTTATGAAGTTGTTTGAAATATCTGCATGTAGCCATTAGTACTCTAAGGAGAGTGTATATGCAGGTAATGAACCACAGCATTATGTTACAGCTGAGATAGATAGTTTTAAAATTGATAATTAACATTTTGGAAGATTGCTTTATGTATTCGCTGATGCGTTGCAGTGATATTTCCAATTGTGACTGAATACTGAGTACTGACAGTTGTATTCTGATATAAACATGAAAGAACTCACTAGAACAAAATTATTAAAGAAGACATTTATATTTAAGTATAAAAATTCCTCTTATCTTTAACTTCACCAAAAATATGTATTTAAATAACAATGCCCAAGAAATCAGAGAATAGCTGCAGTATTTTATCAATCAGACCAGATTAAATTTCACATCTTTCTAGTCTATTATTTTTCAAATTAACATTTTGAACACACCTTTCACGAACATGGTGAGATGTACAGAAAATTTTCTGTCTCAGAAGCATTTAACTAAACTTCCTTTAATGTTAAGGGTAAATGCATGTGTACAGTGAGCCACATATGTGCACAATTCAAACAGCACACTTAATGGAAGTGAGCTCGACTAATGGAGTTGGATTTGGGGATGGAAGGGAGATTGCTTGTTTGAAAGAACAAAGTCAGCCTATCTCTAAGTATTTAGGCTGTTTAGATGGTTCAACTAGTATAACTGAAAATCAATTAGCCTTCTCAGTGAAATGAAGACATAGGAAACTGGAGATTTTATACTTCTGAAAAACTGATTGCTCTAATGTGTTCCTCTGTCAAGTTGTTTATCAATATACTACTTTACTTTTAAAGTGGTAAAAAAGGTTTAGTGTGGTTTTTTTAACTGAAGCAATTTTCAGTATAAGGAGTGTCTTAGAATGAGCGTCTGCAAACCTCTCCAAATTTCAAGAATATGGGGTACTCGGTATGCTAAGATATGAGAAGATTATTAGAGATACCTAGCCTTGAAATTCTGTCACTCATTTAAACCAGTTGTACAAGCTCATGAGTTTATAACAGATACTAAGCCCATTTATTCCAGCATTTAGTCAAAACGGAAAAGCAAGTGTTTCTACAAATATTACCTGACCTGTTGCACATATGCTTACTGGAAAATAAAAAAAGAAATCCATTGAATATATTTCTATGAATAAAGTCTGTTACTTTTCTTACTGTCAAAGTTATATGTAAAAAAAGTTAAATATATCAGCCAGTTTTAAATATTAGGGAGAAAAATTATTTTTAACTCTTTTTTAACGTGAGATAAAATTTCTGGTAAATAGTTGCCAGTAAAAAATAAAATTGGCAGAGTAATAATGTAAATAATTACATTTCCATAAAACAGGAGGTATAAGAGAAATGTCTGCTTACAACTTCAGGAACACTTCCTCTAAGTCTCAGTTTTCCAATTCTATCTTTCCTCAGGGTTTGGTTGTTGTCCTGTGATTCCTTATTCCGGGTGCTTTTTTTTGTTCCTCTTTTCATTTCCAAAACGCATTGTAACGCTAACCTGCTCTTGTATTTGTTATTGCATTTGTTAATGAAATCATATAACATCCACAAATTAGATTCTACTAAGGCTTTGTTGATTTTCTGTTTTGGTTGCTAATAGCCTATGAAGTGCCAGAATGTGGTTATATACACCTGTACGTATGTGAATGTTTACATTTACATTTTTTATATTAATCCTTGAATTATTGAGGAAGCAAGTTTCCCCATTTTTTTTTCATCTTTGAAGAAATTTTTGATCTTTTAATTAGTTTTAAGTGTGAATTTCACTGAAATAAAATTATATACTATGCAAGCAGAAATACTGTGGTAATTTGCTCTAGTATTTTGAAATTGTATATAATAGTAAAATCCCACGGGGGAATACTAAAGACATGTAAAGACATGTGGTCTTCACTGTTAATAAGGCTGTTTAGATGGTACAGATACCTATCCTACTTCTCTCTAGCAGGACCTGTATGGACAGGATTTGGGTTTAGTAAGAAGCAGCTCTAGGTGCCAATACTACACATCTCCACAGCAGCGCACTCAGGAGTGCTGGTGTCCTTGTTAGCCAGGTCTGCCCTTGTTTCTTGTCCTACTGGAATGCCAGAGGATCAGTTTAAGGACTGCAGTCTTCTAAATTGTACAAGCCCACGCAATCCTATGGAAACCCAGGCAGTTCTTCAGCAACTTGGCAAAGCACACACTTTCAACAAGGCATGTCAGGCTCAATGAATCCTTCTTTTTTTTGTTTATTAATAAGAATCCTTGGCTTTAAACTGTCCAGTGAACCTAGTATGAAGCAGTTTCACACCAAATAATTTCAGGTTTTATCCAAACACAACATACAATATGCCATCAACATATTCTTTTCACACTACCTAATCCTAGACAGATATCAAATCTAGAATTCATACTTAGCTCCTCTGTAAGACTTTCATTACACATAAAATAAAATCTGCTGAACTTTCTATGTAGCACAAGGGAATTTAATTGCAACTGTCTTAAACAGTATGTGACACAGTTTCATAAACAGATTTTTGTTGGTTAGGTATCATATCTAAAAACTAAATTGTAAAAGTAATTAGAGCAAACATTTAATTGTGTCTGCTTACTGTCTTGTATCTGACATCCAGAGAGGGACATAGACTTCAAGCCTACTTCTGGTTTTTAACCATTGCATTAGGGTTTTTCAGTATTTTAATAGAGTGCACAAAATGTATCTCAGTTACTGCAATCTGCTCTGCCTAAATTATTAAGTAATTTGGACCACTAGAAGCAATCATTACATCAAAGCAGTTGATGTTGAGGGCACTAGGTCTGCTGAAAGTCATTCAGGGATTTATTCTGAACAAAATTTGGTCTGTTACTTTGGACTGAATGTCCCCACAAAGCATGCTTGAGACTTGTCTAAGGAAGATGTGATAGCTTGGGGTTTGCATCTGCATTAGCAGCTGGAGAAGATTTGGTGAGTACACAGAGCTGAACTACTGGTTTAACTTTCCTCTGAAAGAAATCTAGATTGTGTAGTAGCAACAGGGGCATTAGCATCAAAATCACATTTTCAGTCTGACTTAATATGCTAAAATTTATCTTTAATTTTGAAATTCATTGTGCTCTGTTTTTATCTGGATTTTAATTATAAATGAAAAAAACCCCTTCTTGGAAGGAATTTATTATTTCTGCTTTAGGCCCTGGCATTGGTCAGAAACCACAGAGTTCTTTGAGGGTTTCAGAAGTTTGTGTGTGATTTTAAAAGTTCACTGTAAACAATCAAAAGAACAAAACACACTACAAAACTGGTTTCTGGGTAAAGATTAGAGTTGCTTGCTTGATTTTGATGTAAAAAGCTAACAATATTTTCATAAAATCTATTTCTTCAGAAATCTTCATAAGAACAATGTCTTATTTCCAAGATTAATTGTTCCAAACTGGGAGAAGGGAGGTTATTGTTAAAATCATTTATTTTCCAATTAAAAAAAAAAAAAAGTTGAAAAAGGCGCAGTATATTAGCTGAATCTTTAGTGTGGTATCTTAGTTTAGTTTAATTTCTAAAGATATTATGAATGACACTAGTTTCAACAAACAAGCCACATTTTTGCAAAGAGGTCCCCAACTCTGGAAGATCTCAACAACAATTCATACATAAACTCATCTGAAACAACACTGATGGGCTCATTGCCTTGCTGTGAAGATATGCTTCATACTTTTCCTTTTCTCTTTGCCTATGCTTTTTCCTGCGCAAAACGAAGCACTCCACGCAAACAAACACTGAAGCAAGTCTTTTTTGATAACACAACAATTTTTTCCCAAATTTTATTTGAATCTTGTCCTGTCTGTTTCCTAAGCCCCAAGTTTCTGAGTTTCTGAAAAGATCCTTTGAAAAAGTAAAAAAAAAAAAAAAAAAAAAAAAAAAAAAAAAAAAAAAAAAAAAAAAAAAAAAAAAAAAAAAAAAAAAAAAAAAAAAAAAAAAAAAAAAAAAAAAAAAAAAAAAAAAAAAAAAAAAAAAAAAAAAAAAACAACAAAACCAACCGAAACCAAACCAACCAAACAAAAACACCCCAAATCCCCCAAAAACTCTCAAAAAATAAAAACAAACACAAACAAACAAAAACCCCAAACCAAAAAAAATCAAAACCCAAACCAAAAACTTGAACAAACGAACAAAAAAACACCAACCAAGAAGTCAGCTAAAAAGTGTATCAACCCCTTTGCTAACACAAACACTAGGATATCCCATACCGAAGAGCTGGAATAAATCAGTAACATCCCACACAGAGGAGGCAAACAGTACCTCAGCGGATGTGAAAGATAAGCTGGTCCAAGTTTTTTTGTTGGACTTTCTCGGGGGCTTTATAGAATCGTAGAATGTTAAGGGATTGAAAGGGACCTTAAAGACTGTCTCATCCCAAACTCATCTGACATATGCAGGGACACCTCCCACTAGAACAGGTTGCTCAAGACCTTATCCAACCTGGCTTTGAACACTGCCAGAGTTGGGGCACCACAATCTCCCTGGACAAACTGCACAGGAAAGAATTTCTTTCTAATATCTGACCTAAATTTCTCCACTTTCAGTTTGTACCCATTACTCCTTGTCTTATTACTACAGTTACTGATGAAGAGTCCCTCTCCAGCTCCCCTGCAGATACCCTTCAGAGAGCTGTATTAAATATTACAGTACAGTTAAATAAATATTTTTTTTCAGTGTTGTATCTTCAAATTCCAGTTTCACTTTCAAGACATTTTTAAAGGAAATCCTTAAGGAAAAAAACCCAGCATATTATCCAATGATTCTTATCCCAGACAGCTACCTTCCAGATATCAGTTATGCAGGACATGACAGACAACTGCCAGTTTAAGAGTCATCATGAGGTTTCCTATAAGGGGTTCATATTTGATAGTGAGAGCAAAGGCAGTAGGAGACAGTCTGTATCAGACTCATACATGTCTCCTTTTCTTCAGAAAAAAATGAACTATGAAAAGATCACAGAGCACAGCAAGGCCACATGAGTATTTGAGTAAAGGTATATAACAAGTTAAACTAACTACATATGAAAACTGGCAGTTTGAGACTACATTCTGAAAACAAGAACACAATGGGAGCCAAACCAAAGCTCCCAGGCTAGTTATACTGATATTTTATGACTCCCAACTAATGGTAAGTAGAGTTGCTTTATTTCTGGCCTCAAGATCTTAAAAGAACTATAGACAAAGCAAAGGATGAAATAAAAGAAACATGTTCTTATTTTAGCAAATGGAGAACTGCAGCAAGAATCCATATCTTTTCTTCACAGCATACTACTTACAGTGTAGGGCAAGTTACTGCAGAATCTGAGATGTGTTTTTCCTTTAGAATGTGTCATAATGATATTTTTCTCTGCTTTTCTATGTTTGTTTGATGACTTCCTTGCAGTTGCTAGACAACAATGCATTTCCATATGAAATAGCAAAACAAGGTGGGAAATAATTTCCTCATGCTATTTCTGTATTGCTTCTAAATCTAAGTCTTCCTGGCCACAAACTTCTCTGCTCAGATTGGGAAATGAATACAAACTCATATACAATCATTTCATGCCTCAATTCTGCTTGATTTTCCATGCTCTTTGAACCCTAATTTAACTATGAAGCTCACTTAATTAGAATTTGGACTTTGAGGGTTCTTTTAAAGAATGTGTTTGTGTTTTGATTTGTTATTTTATCTTGTCTTTCAAGGGTAATGAAGAAAATCAAGACTGAACTGAGTGACCAAGTATAGCAAAAGGAGTTTCTTCCCCATTCCCTTCATCTTTACCTCATTAAACTGTAATATTTCCTTGTTTGAAGTGTAACCACTTTTATTCTGTGTAGAGTGCTTGTGGCTGATACGTCTCATCCAAAGAAGTTATTTCAATGGAATGCAGACTTCAGAAATTGCCAAGTTATCTCTAAAACTAATTGCAATACTCTATCAAAAACTTCTTATTAAAATAATGAATTCCTGAAATCCACAAATTATCAGTCAAATAATAATAACCTCTACCTCTGCACAGCAAAGGTAAATAAAAGTTACATGCCCATCAGAAAAAAAAAAAGTCAGGACTTTTGGAATAAATATAAGTTCTCTCATCATCTCTAATTGTCACTTGCTGTAGATGTCAAACTAACAGAGTAGCAGAATCTAATTTCCTTGTTTGATTCACCATGAAATTAAACTGAACTGACAATTTTTATTTTCACCTGGCAAATTCTTCCAACACTATTTAAATCTAGCTAATCAAGTAGAGTTATCTGCTGCACACACTCATCTCTCCTACTACACCTCTGATTTGCAGTATCCCACATCCACAGCTTCCTCTGACAGTCTGGCACTGGAATACATTTACAGTCTTGGAAGGTGTACAGGAATGCACAGACATGGGAAAACCACCAGCAAGTGTGTAAAGTCACAAAGCTCTTCTGAAAGTGATGGGTAGGAATCAAAACTAAAGTTTTAGAAGTACAGAAAGCAAATCAAACACACAGACAAAATCTCTAGTGTTACCTTTGAATACATAACAACCAAACCTAATGGTTTTTCTTCAGAAGTAGTTTATTAATGTTAATAGTTTGCCGGTAAAAAATATAGGAAGCAATAACTGATATCTAAAAGGCCTCATATCCCTTCACGTGATTACATACAAGGTAGTATTGAGTGAGCTGATAGCTCTGGTTGTAAAAACTCAAGCTGCCTGTATAGAAATGGGTCTGGTTATCCATAAATTATATTTTCCCTCAATAAAAAATTCAGAATTTGGAGTCAACAAAATAGTCCAGTCGTCACCGCTCCCTGAAAGGAGAAGGGGACCTTGCAGAATGTGAAAGATATTTGACCTTTTTTACTCCCTTGTAAATTAAAGCTTCTTTCCTTTCGGCATTGAGAGCAGAGGCTGTGAATAGTGAGGAGTGAATTTGCCAGCTGTATATAGTGAGGAGTCCTTGTGTACTTCTCTGTAAACTCGTAAAATGTTATTACGCTGGGGACCAACCTGCTGGGAAACAACCTGAATCCTCTGTTTCCCCCTTCCTAGGACAGAAGTACACATGGCATCAGAAAGCAAAATGCTACTTCCTCAGCTTCCTGTCACACACCCCTATTACCAGGGAGAGGAGAGAGAAATGGGTCACTGGGCTGCAATTTCTTCTTTGCAGTTCCCCCACAGTGAGGCAGCACATTGTAGATAGTATTCTTAGGGCAGAACCTGGTGAAGCCACTTTGATTTAGCAACTGATTCTTGGCAACTTTTATCCAAGAATAAACTGTTTTGTTTTGGAAAAAATCAGAAAAGATGCTAAAGTGAGTAAAAAACATCAAAGGGATTATTTAACTGTTCTCTTTCCTCATTAGAGAAACACAGATATACTTATTTTGGCTCACTTAAAAGTGCAATTTTGCTTCACACTGTTCCTTCCCACCCAGAAGGTTTCTTCTATTAGAAACAGCTTGACACCCTCAAGTTTCCCTTTTAATGAGGTAAATCAGGTGAATCTTAAAGAGTCAGCGGAATAATAATATTTGACAGAGAATTTATATTAGATCAAGGAGAAAAGTTTCATTTGCCTTTGCACAGGATGGATGAAGAATTCATTCCCTTGAATCAATCCAGAAGTTACAATTTCATAACAACTCTGCCTCTAATCATTCCGGATAGATAATGGATCCAAAACATATTGTAGACATATGCTTGACTATTTTGAGGGAGAATTTTTCAGGTTTTTAAGATGTGCATATTCTGCCTCCAAGCCTGCAAACAAGCTCTTAAGATACACACATTCATTCTTACCTGTCTTCTTTACAACTTTTTTTCTTCTAGCAAAGAAAACTATTCACCTCAACTCAACAAGTTGTGAACACTCTTTTCCTCCAAGGTTGCCAAATTGTTCAGTTAAAACCACAACAGTCTGTTGTTTCCAGCATTTCCTAACTGCTGTGATTTCCTTTCCAGGAACTTTTTCAATGCCTTCTGTTTTTCTCCATCAACTTTGTGTGCATCTGTTCCTTATTTTTGGGAAATCCAAATCCTTATATGCCAATGCAATAGAAGGGGCCTTCTCACACATTATTTTATTTTGAGAAACTTAAGTGTATTTAATAAGTCTCAGCAGAATTTCAATCTTATATTCCAGATAATAAAGGAAGTTTAACTACTACCAGCTAGTGAAGTTAGTTACAAGATGCTGTGTAATTTCCATTGTTTTAATAATACCACTTTTCACTCATTCTATTATTACCTCAAAATTAAGCAACTTAACTCATCTTAACTAGACGTTCTGTCATAGACACACTGTATAAATACCAAGTTGGTACAGAATGAAAAGTGCTCTTTGATTCTGTACTCGGAAGTCAATGTCTTCTCTTTTGTTGGAAGTGACACAATATGTGCATCTTAACACAGGAAGTACACACTTCATTCCTTTATGTACGCTTATTCTATTGAGTAGAAGAATGCAGTGCCTTGGAAAGACAACATGTTATGCATCAAATTCATGCCTGGTAGAACTCCTTTGAAGTTTATGAAGTTAAACCATAGATTAATTTGGCCCCATATACACACAAAAAACAGTCAGACTGCCAGACAGACCAGCAAGACTATTTCGTGGTGGAAGCCGAGAGCAACTAATGAGAAAAAGACAATGGTTTATTTTGGAAAAAATATAGTTGTAGTCTCCTGAGAGTTAAAAATATTATTTGTTTCCTAAACAGAAATCATATTTTGGAAGTTATTAAGAATAGAAAAAGATTAAAAAATTTAAATTCTGCGTTTGGAAAAAAAAAGGCAACCAAATATAACATGAGAGTTTTGTTTACTGCACTGTAATACTAATGTTAGGGAAGCTGTCTTCTATTAAGACATGGACACTGCAAGAAGACTGATTCATCTAGTACTAATCAATGAAATGGACAATGAGCTGGAAAAGCAAAAAGTCACATGCAGTTACAAACCACTCTAGATCCTGAAACACCACATGGTTCAAGCAGCACAAGTGAGCTGCACCCAACACACTAGACTAAAAATTCAAGTCTTAAAAGCCAAAACCCACTGTCTTTGCTTACCCAAATACTTCCAACTAATTTTATATGACAGTTTTCAGAGTGGGATTGACATACTTGTTTTACAGAATTTGAATAATCAACAACATGCAATCACACTTTCCAACAGCAAACAGATAGTTTAGAATTTAACCCTGAGTGGAACCTGCATATAAGATTGCATGTTTGTGTCCTGAGGAAGAAAAAAGGTGATGAGTTTATCTTCATTTATTTCACCAAATTTCATGTCGAATTGTTATTTGTAGATATTAACCTTCTACCATCACAAGAGTAGGGATGTCACTGTAACTGACTCAATACTGCTAAATCAATTAAGCAAAAAGATGGCCAGAAGCTTGTAGCGGGAATACTGTAATAAATTCCTTGATCCACTAAAATGTAGAGTGCCCAGTTTATTTATGTTCTAAATTCATTCATGATCGTCACAACATTCTTACTTTTAATTTGCAGAAATATGGGTTTAATGGCTTGACTGTTAAATAGATAAAAAAACTGTCTGGATGGCCATGTCCAAAGAGTTGCAATCAGTGGCTCAAAGCCAGGTGGAAACCAAAACCAAGTAGTGTTCTTCAAGGGTCCAATATTCTTTCAGGTCTTGATAAATGCCATAGTGAATGGGATTGACTGTACCCTCAGATGAGTGGTGCAGTTGATTCACTTGATGGAAGCGATCATCCAGTGGGCCCATGCTCTGTGGAGCACCCTTTGAGATTATAAAGGGGGCTTTATAGAAAGACAAAACCTGATTTTTTTTCCAGGGCCTGTGGATAGGAGAAAGCATATTGACAGATTTAGACAGGTTACAAGGAAGAGGGTGGTTAGACACTAAAATAGTTTGCTGAAAGAAACTGTGGAAGACTTAACACTGAAATTGTTCGGTCAGATTGGAGAGAGCTTCGAGCAACCTGATCCGGTGAAAGATGTCCCTGAACACAGCAGTGGGGTTAGACAAAGCTCTCTTCTAAGCCAAATCATTCTGTGATTCATGTAATTCAGTATTTTTACACCAATAATTGCCAATATGATCTACAGTGTTTGAATTTCTTAAGAAGAAACAAGAAAATGAAAATCCTCTCTTCCACGTAATGGGAAAGAAGGTTGCTCAAATGGACACTAGGTTAAAAAAACAGGCATAAAAGTAAGGAAAGATGTCAGGAAATGGTAAGCCTGAGAAGAGGAGCAAAGAATTACTGAAACTTGTTCTATTCTCTATTCTAATGTCACTCAAAACATTAACAATTAATTTTTCACAGTGGATTTTTTTTTTTTTTTTTTTTTTTTTTTAGATTATTCAAGCTCTGTTGTCTTTTTCCTACTTACAGAGTATATTCTTCATGGGTAATTTGGGCACTGGGGCTAATTTTAAATTGGTACAGTACACAGGAGGCTTTAAAGTAAAGAAGAAAAATACTAATAAAGAGGGAAGTAATCTTAAACTTCCTATTGATGTTTGCTCTTGAAATAAAAAAATACATATTTGGTACTTTAAGGAAAAAATTCATGTTATGTAATTCTTCCTCAGAGAGTCAGTGTTGATTCAAAACACTTCTTGATGGAAAAAACCTCTATAAACCTTGCATTAGGAGTCACGATTCAAGCCAAAACCAAAAAATTTAATGCATTTTTCTCTATTAGGAGTACCACAACAAATATAAATTTTAAATGCAAGGTGCAGCTGCATCAAACACAGCTGGCATGCAGACTTTCTACAATTAACCCAACAAATTCATCACTCAGCCTGTATTCTGTTAGCCAGTGTACAATGTCATCCCAGTGACTGTTAGCCTCACACACAGGAAACTTAGTTGGAGAGGAACTATTCAAATTATCTTCACCTCTCAAGGCCATTTTATGTTTACATTAAAATGCACAATCTATTTTCATTTTTATTGCAAAAACACATTTAGGGAATAAGGAAGAAGAATGTAAAAACATTATTTCAAAGTGAAAGCCTTCTTGGACACAAAATTCCATATAGCTATTTAAACTTTCGATCAAAGACAACCTTTTCCGCATGCAAATGACACATGAGAATAAGACATAAAGGATATTTGAGTCACCACTCACTGCAATACTGAAAAGATGGGTATATATGATATAACCCCTTGCCTCAAAATTGCTTTATTTTTGTATCACACTTAAGAATTGTGATACCTAAATCAGACTTCAAACACACCTTTCACCAAAAAAATGGTAAAAGGATTGTCTAAACAATATTCAACCTAAAATACTTCTTTAATTGTCAAAAATTAGTAAGTTGCTTATGCTGATAAAACACAACACCTGGCATGCTACAGAACACGAATGAACATGTCTCTTAAAGATGTGTAGCCTTAACAGTAACTCTTTTTGCAGTATTTCTGAACAATGTATAGCTGCAACTAAAAAAAAAAGGAAAAAAATTAAAAAAAAAAAAATTAGAAGTGAATTAGGAAAACTTGGTTTTAAAATGGACCCCCTCCTTTCCATAAATAGGTATTAAAGAGTATATAAACATGTTTTAAAATGTCTGTTCCTCTTTATATGTCCAAACTTCTCAAGTATTTTAAATTATCTTTTCCCCCTTTTTGTAGTTCCTTTTTTCAAACAGCAAGTTTGTTTCTGTTTGTGTTGAAAGTGAAGGAGCTTATTATAAACGTTTGCATTCACATGGGAGAGTGGAATGAAGGAGAAATAGTTAAGTTGTAAATCACACCCACAGGAGGCTGACATTTCTTTTTTCATGGGAAGAATAATTGTAGCACAATAGAATGGGTACTGAAATTAAGTTTAGTATCCTGATGTATGGTATTACATGTACCACACTATATTCTACTTAATGGCTGCTACAGCAGATTCACCATTGTAGCAATTGTTGGGAAAATAAGCTCAAGAATAGCTACACATTTGAAATGACAATTGAAATACCAGAATGATCAGAAAGATTATTTCACTAAATAAAATCATATTAAGTGTTTATCTAAGAGCTTAAAACCCACCCATTAGAGCCTTCTCAAGGCCTGGAGCTGTACATCCAGAGTTAATCTGGTGCAGTCCCCAGAGGCCACTGCATGGACTGAGACTATTTCTTAAACTCCTTTGATATGGCAGCCTTCCAAAAAAGGTAGTGCTACACAATTTTATCCAGAAAATATGTGTTTTAATAGGAGAGAGCACAAAATTAACTGAAGAGTTAACAACTCTCTAATTCAATTCCTGACTGCAAAACTGAGAGAAAAATTTTGACTGAAAACAAGTGGCATAGGATGTCTGTTTTCAGTTATTGCATAGCTGGGAATGCTGTAGAGATTTTCAAAAGCTGTCTGGACACAACTCTGAGTGACGTGCTCTGGGAGACCTTGCTTGAAGAGGAAGGTTGGACTAGATGACCTCCACTAGTCCCTACCAGCTCAGCCATTCTGTGAATCTGTGAAAATTATTTCACTGTTCACTGCAGGGACAGGAGAGTCAACTCTCCTTGAGGTCTGCTCATGTTTCCTGAATACACTCAATGACAATGAGGTAATAATTGTGTGACAGTGAGAAGAGTCTTGGGCATATTAATCTCTGTGTTTAGAATGGTCTTATTACCTTAGAGTCATAAAAAATCTGAACAGTTGATGTCAGCCCTTCATTTGCAGTTCTAACATTGCTTAAGGATAATGGAAAGTCTTACACAAACTTGTAAAGATTAACAAGACAAAGGCCTTTTAAATGGGCACTTTATGTGAGCTAAGTGCAAGGTGAAACCTTCAGTAACAGTTCATATTTCATTGGGACTTGGTTTTTTATGAAATCATCTCAGTGCCATCTTTCATACATATTACAATATTGGTTCATTAAAATTCTCAGTGTGGCACTGAACCTGGTCAGACTGAAATGGGGCTGACAAATCTCATGTCTGATGTACAGATAACCAGACCTTATGAAGGTGAAACTAGTTTTCAGGATCTGTACTGTTCACTTGATTTATTCCATCTTAGAAGTCATATGACTTTAGTGTTTCCTGCATGGGTTGCCACTGCCATACAAACATGACCTGATAACACATTGTCAGAAGTGCTTCAGAGAGCTTACAGCAATCTAAAATCTTTTCTCAGAGTGTGAAGTTCCATCTGAAATATGCATATTTGATAAGCAGTTCCTCTTCTTCTATCCGTCTTTTTCATTTTCAGAAAGTTAATCTTCTCTGCTCCACTGAATCCTGTGTCAAAATTGAGCTGACTTCTCAGAAATGCATCAGGTTGCCCCCAGGGAGAGACAGATTTTGCCATGCACCTCCAGACAGTAGCATGGATGGGAGCAGCAGTAGGTTATGCTGCTCAGTTGCTTTTAAGGAGATGGACTTTCAGGTATCAGGGTAAAAATGCTCTTGAACTCAGTTCTATTACTGTTTGGTCCTTAGATTTGGGCTCAAGTACAGATATAAACTATTTTCCCTCTTGAAGAGGTGTTGTTAGCACGTGTGTTGTGCTGCGTATGAGATCTATTTTTCCCATGTAACCTCTGTACATAATTTCAGTATACCCTGCAACAATTTCAGGCAATGACAAGTTGCATGGATTATCACAGCAGGGCTTTGTTACACCTCTAGTGCTCAGCAGTTTGCTGTCTGAATGTCTGTCCCCACACTGACAGGGATGACTTTATCTTTCACACCACAGCAATCTAATCTGTACAATAGCACTAGCTGCCTCTGATATTTATACTGGAATAAAACAACAAGTTATCATGTCAGTTTCTACACTCACCTACACAAATGTCAAGTCACACCACGTGCCAGTCATTTTCTAACCTCTCCTGCATCAATTAGTCTTGAATTTAATCCAGTAACAGTTTATTTTAATGTGAGAAAGAAAGCTTTGCCCACAGCATCTCAGGAGATATAGCTGGTATCTCATAATTCCCTGAGCAGCACATATTGACTCCTACTCCTGGAAACAGTCTTGTAGAGGAAACTCCAGAGCAGCACTCTGAATTACAGAAACTCATTCCTAGGTAAGCTTTAACACAACTAAGTATCTCTGGCCCCATAAGTCACCTTAAAGGGTGACTCTATGTTTGTTATCTGGATTTGCAGCTATTCAACAGAATTGTGGTGGGGTTTGCTTGTTTGTTTTGGTTTGGTTTGGTTTTTTTGCATTTTCTAATTATTTGATAGGTTTAAAAAAAAAAAAAAAAAAAAAAGAAGGAAAAACGGAAGGATGAAATATCCATATTTGACTTCCAGACCAAAGGGCTGATGTCACAATTCAAGAAAAGCTGATGACCTCAGTGCAAATGCTAGATAACAATGCATAATATGACACACCACAGAGGGGATTGCAACAGGACTGTTAAATTTTATGAATGATGTTTCAAAAATTAGACCTGAACACTATTAGCTTTTTTTTATTCTTTTCACTGTAGCCAAAGGAAAGTTCTCTCAAACACATTTTGCTGACAGTAACACAAGAGAAAAATCAAAGTTTCCTTTCTTTAGCTATTCTCTTCACATCTGTTTTCTAGTGGCAATGCAATTTTGCCTGAGTGAATGACAAGGTTTTTTGCCTTGTGACATGTGTGCTTCCAAACAAGAAGATGGGAATAGATGGTCCAGCACTCACATTTTTGCTCCCAAATATATGATATCAGTATTTTATCTCCTTCAAGGGTTGGATGCAAACCATGAAATTAAAAAAGTGGAACACTTCCCCACGTTGACCCTTAAAGAAGATAGTAATGTACACAGGGGTTGAAAAACATAACTATATGCCATATGCACGTAGTACAGAATACTCTCTTCCACATTCACAAATCTGCTAAACATTATTAAACAAGCACTAGCTGCACCGTGCTGTGCTGACTCCAGTTAAGTTTTAATAGGAAGCAAGAGCTTTCTAAGCATTTGAAAGGAGGTAAAATGGAAGAATGAAATGATGATACTTTATTTCCAGTCTAGCCTGTAGCAGTGACTTGAAAGTGAGAACAGTGAACTCAAAATTATTTTGAGGCTATCCTGAGGCAAAAAAATCACCAAAATAGAAGAGCACGGCTAAAAAGTAAAGCAAGCATTTCAGCAGCAAAGCCACACTGCCCATTATTCACACCAGCTTAAAGATATACTTCCGCCCCCAAACTCCCTTTAAAACGACCATTTGTAGTACAGTAATGTACATCCAGCTACATCTACTAGCCCTTTCTTTACTATTTAATCATACCCATTATTTTTAACACAATACTGCATTTTCCACATCCAAATGGAGAAATACCACATGAAACAGTACACTTGACCACATTTGTCTGATATTTTAAAATTCAAGTTCCCTATAATGGAACAAAGTCTGACAGCTACTTAAATTCAGCTCCTCTAAATTAAAACGTTACAAAACAAACCAAAAACCCAACAAAACAAAACCACACACAGACACAAAAAAAAAAAAAAAAAAAAAAAAAAAAAAAAAAAAAAAAAAAAAAAAAAAAAAAAAAAAAAAAAAAAAAAAAAAAAAAAAAAAAAAAAAAAAAAAAAAAAAAAAAAAAAAAAAAAAAAAAAAAAAAAAAAAAAAAAAAAAAAAAAAAAAAAAAAAAAAAAAAAAAAAAAAAAAAAAAAAAAAAAAAGAACAAAAATCTACACCAGAAGGTGGTGAATACTTCTCAAAATACATATTTAGCCATAGTTCAAAGCACTGACTCCTAGATTGTCACATTACATAATCAACAGGTAAAAAATAGGTAAAAAACAACTGAAACAAGCTTGGTGCTCAGATATGTTCCAATTCCTCTGATTTAGTTCCTACAGTCTAAACAGAACAGTAGCAATAAAATGCTCTGAAGATGAGGGAATTGAAGAACTGGTTAAAGGCAGAAGGAGCAGACACTGCTCATTCATCCATTCTGTCTGATTAACTGACCTGCCAGGTCCTGCTTGATGGTCCTGACAACACTAATCTCACCCTTTAAAATTATTTCTCTTGTGATAGGCTGTCAAACCCTTAATTAATTTTCAGAAATCTCTAACGCATCGTCACTGTATCTTGGCTCATATCAGAACTGTGGTATTTAGCCATATGCACACTATTAAAACCATACCTGTATGGTCTGGGAACTCAGTAGGTCCCATACTAAGTTAAGCATGATGAAGTAAAGTCTAATCTCTAAATGTAATTCAGTTAACTTCTTCTCAGGTTATGGCCTGAGGGGTCTGTGGTGTCTCTGGTGAGCCCAGGAGTGCTCTGGGCAGCTGCTGCAGATGGTCTATTATTAACAGTTCTTGGGAAATGACACAGAGGGTGTAGAATACACAGTTTGAGTTACACCCACATAGTGATGAACTGGTCCCCAGCTGATCTAAGACAGGTACAGATTGGAAAAGTTCTTTAATGCCATAGTTTCATATCCCTCTCCTTCCTCCATTTCCGTCTTTCTCCCTACTATATATTTAAATATATATGTTATAAGTAAAATGAAACTGAGTTGAAATATAGGAATAAAAATTTATTAGAAGATTTATAGGAAAAGGCAAATAAGCAAAACAGCATGCTGGGCTGCCGGGGAGTCCCCTGCTCCACTCACGGCACGCAAGCGCAGTGAACAAAAATAGTAACTTTTATTCCCTTTTCGGTTTCCCTCCCATAGTCACTTGTTGTTTTTCTATTGGATCTGAGCTTTGCAGGTCTGATTCTGGTTGGCTTCTCTGCATTCTCGCTTCAGTTGCCAGGCGCTTTCTCCTCTCATAGTTTCACTCAGTCCTTAGACCTTGAGGCCTTGTGTGCAGGCATTTCCAGATGTCCATCTTGGATATTCTGTATCGTTTCAGTTCCTGACTTTTCAATCCTTGTCCTTTCTTTCGTTACTTTATGTGTGCTGTGAGACAGTAAGCTTTTTAGAAAAATAAGATACAAAAATATTTACTTAACAAGGCACAATGGTTTATCTTTCTAGCTTTAGAACTGCAAACTTCATGCTTTTTAGCTTACAATGCTGATAGATTAATGAACCATTCTACAGCTTACAGTTTCTTACCCGTAACAGAACAGTGATTATAATGACATATACATATAAGAGTATAACATGCACTACAATTTAATGAGTAAACTACTATTACTACTAATTTGATGAGTAAATTTAACTACTACTACTTATTACATATATATAGTATGGAAATACACTGCTATGTGTAGATGGACACAAATGTGTGTATGCACACAAAAACATACCTGCAAAAAGACACAGTGAAAAAATCTGAGTCAGTTGGTGGGTTTATGTGCTTTGTTTTTATGATTCCCTTACTTGGGAAAGAGATTCAAGTAAGTGCAACCACTCAGAAGCAATGCACGGAAAGCAACAACTTCAGTCAAAAATTGTGAAGTTAAGAGTTGTGCAAGTTTCTCTAGACATTTCTACCAACCTATTTTAGTATCGGCTGATTGACCTACCGATATGACTTCTGCATTTCTCTGTAGAAAACTGGACTAAGTAGACTACACAGCCTGGACTGCACTGGTCTGCAATAAATACACAAATAAAGAATGCAAAAATTAAACCTCAGCTTCTCACACAAGAAAATACAATGTATAAAAGTATATAAAGTAGGGAGAAGCAATACAAGAATCTTCTGTAGGATGAACATCTAATAAAACAAAACTGGGAGAGAAAAGAGTCAAAACCAAAGATTTCAATTTTCCTGTTAACCAACTGAAGTGTGACTGTATTGGGAGGCAGTAAATGACAAATTCAGACTTTACAATGACTGTTGTGGTTAATCTGATTTGGACATTAATTCACTGCCATCACAGACTTTGTACTGATCTGACACATGTACGTATATGAGTACCAGGCATAATAAAAATAGATTAAAAAGGGAAATGCCTTCAAACTGTCATTGAATTAACTTGATAACCCCTTGGAACCGTGATAGAGGGAATTTTTTCTCCCTTTTTTTCATAGGTCACACAGACTTGTGTAGTTGCCTAATGAGCCACGTGGTTTTGGCTAACTTAACCCCTTGGGCACTTGGTTTTCAGAACGCCCACAGCTACCTCATTTTGAACAGCATTATTACAGAAGCACAAAATACGTTGAGTTGGAAGGGACTCACAAGCAACAACCCTTGGTGCGGCGCAGGACCATCCACAAGAGTCACACCGTGTAACTGAGACCATCAGCCAAACACTTGAACTCTAGAGGCTTCGTGCTGTGACCATTTCCCTGGGGTGCCTGAGCTATGCTGGAAACTACCAGCCACTGGTACCACCCTAACCCTAACCCTGCCCTCATTCCAGCCACTTCACTATGGAAAGCGTATTATATTCTACAACTGCAGCAGATTTACTAAGCTAGATGCATACTGACTGCCCAGGGGCACTCAAGGGATTAATGAGTAGTTGTGTAGCCAGACCAACCCAAGAATCCCATGAATAATCAATGGTACTTGAGGCTCTTTGGGTAATTGAATTGCAAACCTAGTGATAACTAGAGATGTATCAGCAGCAAAATTATGCTTATGCCTTCCTCTAAATGTACACACTAATGAAAAAAACCTCACCGATTGTGAGGATTATTTATCTACTTGTATACTTATATTAAAAAAGAAGAATCTGTAAATTTGTGAACCTGATTTAAACTTCATCTTCCCAGAGTTACCCTCTATTTGTGCCTAATCCATGTGATTCTACTACACTCAGTGGCAAGATTAGGAAAGCAGTAGAATACAGTAAGATTATATGTATTTTTTCAAGGTGGAAGGAAAATTTAACACCAGAAAACAGATTTTAATGAGTTAGTCATGGCTAGGCAGGTAAACAGCTTCACATGACTAAATGTTTCTGTGTAGAACTATCTCTAATTAGGTCTTTTCCAATAAGTTCTCCTGTGGATAGAGAAAAGCAGCACCATGGGGACAGAGTGGCTGGAGAGCAGCCAGGCAGAAAGGGACCTGGGAGTTTGGACTGACTGAGGAAGCTGAACATGAGCCAGCAGTGTGCCCAGGTGGCCAAGAAGGCCAATGGCATCCTGGCCTGGATCAGGAACAGTGTGGCCAGCAGGAGCAGGGCAGTGATCCTTCCCATGTACTCAGCACTGGTGGGGTCGCACCTGGGCCCCTCAGTTCAGGAAAGACATTGAGGTGCTGCAGCATGTCCAGAGAAGAGCAACCAGGCTGGTGAAGGGACTCGAGCACAAGTCCTATGAGGAGAAGCTGAGGGAGCTGAGGGTGTTTAGTCTGGAGAAGAGGAGGCTCAGGGGAGACCTCATCACTCTCTACAACTCCCTGATAGGAGGCTGTAGCCAGGTGGGGGTCAGTCTCCTCTCCCAGGCAATCAGCAGTAGGACAAGAGGGCATGGGCTTAAGCTCTGCCAGGGGAGGTTAAGGATGGATATTAGGAAGAAATTCTTTACGGAGAGTGTAATCAGGCGTTGGAATGGGCTGCCCAGGGAAGTGGCGGATTCTCCATTGCTGGAGGCTTTTAAGATGAGACTGAGTGTGGCACTAAGTGCCATAGTCTTGTGTTGTAATATACGAGGACAACCATAAAAATAAAAATAAAAACTGGGCACCCTATGATGATGGCCTAAATTCAGCTTTTTACTGCTTCATCCAGAATATTACATCTTGTTCTCACACAGCTGCACTCACACTCTCACTGTAGAATCTTACATACCAACACTATTCTTAGCTCTGTTATCTATATATTATTACCAGCCTTCACATACGATTGGATGTTCACTTCTTATTTACATTCTTTCCTTGCTGCTACGTTCCACAGCCTTGCTGCATCCTCCAACAGTCTTGTAACCATGGCGGTAGTGGATCAAGGGTTGGACTTGATGATCTCAGAGGTCCTTTCCAACCTGGTTGATTCTATGATTCCATGATTCTATGTGCAAAGTCAGACTTCCTTTCTTTGTAAAATGTTAGATTAGAACACAGGTAGGTGTTACAGGTTGATGACTAGTGTGAAGAGGGATTTTCTAATGCATAATTAAAATCAGTATTGAGAATCAATTTTTTTTGCTCCATGAGCAATGATGTCAAGAGATTAAACACCTAAAGCAGCAGAAGCAAGAAGGAAGAGGAAAATTAGTCACAATTATCTGAATATTTAATTACCGAAATAGCAAGTGTGGCTTATTGTAGTGGGTTGACCCTGGCTGGTTGCCAGGCACCCACTAAAGCTGCTCTATCACTCACCTTTGCAACTGGGCAGAGGAGAGGAAATACAACAAGGGGTTCAGGAGTTGCGATGAGGACCAGTGTAAGACCCCAAGCCTCAAGCTACAATCTCACTAAAGGAATTTTATTTTAAAAAATATTCAAGGCTACAAAATTTCACCTGTCAAATTTTCAGAAGAGCTTTCAGTTTTTTAAACACCTTAAGAGGGACCACACAGGACAAAAACCACACACATTTTCTCAGGAGGTACTTTTACTGGTAAACTTTAGGAAACAGGAGCACTTGGCAAAAGTTTAAAAAGTAACATACAAGCAAAATAAAGCATTCCACAAAGCATTGATTTAGCACACACTAACCCATACAACTTTGCAAAATCCAACCCAGCCACACTCAAATTACCTAAGAAACGATATTATGAGAAGAAGTAAAGAAAGAGAGAGAAAAAGAGAAAATGATAGCTACCACTGGAGAGTCCTGTGCAAGCCCAGCTTCCATGTGTCCAGGTGGTATGGTTTAAATAACATGGGGAGCATATTTCGCTGCTTTTATTTGCTTTGGCCCCCTGTGACCACCAATCCAAGATGGGACTTCTGGGTCATTGACCACTGAGAGGCTCTAGGGCGGAGTGAGGGATTGAGCTCCCACTGTGTTAGCCAATCAAAGGCTGGGGTAGCTGTTCCTGGGGTTGTGGTGTGTGTGTGCTCCCAGTGTCCAATTACTGACAGCTTCTCCGGGGCTGCGGCAGAAGGCTTGAAAGGGCTGAGATATGGGATAGGGCACTAACTCACCTCTGTGAAATTTGACCTATCCCTACCCCCTATGCTCCCCACCCCTCCCACACCCCCCTTTGATTTGATCTGAGCCAATAATTAATATAATAACCCAGAATCTCACAAATGGGAGATGCCACTTGTCAATTACTGTCATGGGCAAATCCCCCCATCAAAGTGGGGATATTAATTAAATCCATTATTAACAGAATTAGAGCAGGATAATGAGAAGTAAAATACATCTTAAAAACACCAAACACCTTCCCTCACCCCTCCATCCTTTCCAAGTTCTGCCTCCTCCCTGCATTGTCATAGGAAGATTGGGAATGGGGGTTATGGTCAGTTCATCACCTGTTGTTTCTGCCACTGCTCAGAAAGAGGAGTCTTACCCTGATCCAGTGTGGGGTCCCTCTTATGAGACACAGTCCTCCATGAACTCCTCCAGTGTGAGTTCATCCCATGGGCAAAAGTTCTTCACAAACTGCTGTCCCAGGGGTCGCTTCTCCACAGGGTTCAGTCCTTCTGACAAAGGCTGCTCTGGTGTGGGTTCCCCACAGGGACACGAATTCTACCAGGAAAACCTGTTTCAGCATGGCCTCCCCTCTCTATGGGTCAGCAGATCCCTGACAAGACGCTGCTTTAGCATGGGCTTCCATGGGGTCACAGTCTCCTTTGGCCACCCACCTCCTTCGATGTGGGCTCCTCTATGCGCTGCAGTGGATCTCTGCACCTCTGTTGTCCTACAGGGACTGCAGGAAAACAACCTGTTTCACTATGGGCTACAGGGTAACCTCAACTCCAGTGACTGGAGCATCTCCTCCCCCTCCTTCTCCACTGACCTTGGTGTCTACATTGTTGTTCCCATGTTCTAACTGATTGGAATTTTCATCTGCGCAATAACTTTTTTTTCCTTCCTAAATATGTTATCACAGAGATGTTACTGTCATTCCTGATTGGCTTGGCCTTAACCAGCAGTGGGTCCCTCCTGGAGCCAGCTTGTATTGGCTTTGCTGGATAGAGAGGAAGCTTCTGGCAACACCTTACAGAAGCCACCCCTGTAGCCTCATCACTACCAAAACCTAGGCATGTAAACCCAATACATTTATGCAAAAGTTAAGGGATTGTTAGTGGTGGGACATCATCTCTAGAAGTATACAGAGCTAAAATTTTACCACAGAGCTTGCCATGTTTTCCTCAAGCACCAGTGCAGTTGTCATATGGTGACTGGTTTCCTCTTGATTATTTTCAGAAGAAACAACTGGTGTTACTTTTTAATAATTAACAACGACCACCTTCCAAACCCATATTTCCAGTCTGTAGCCATTCTCTGACACAGGATTCTCCCTTTGATCAGGTAAAGCAACAGTCACCTGTGGCTTAACCAAAAAGCTGCCACACCGAATCACACTGATTAACAGAATATGCTGAGTTGAAAGGGACCCACAAGGTTCACTGAAGTCCAACTCCTTAGCCCCAAGAGTCACACCATGTGACTGAAAGCATTGTCCAAATACATCTTGAACTCTGTCAGGCTTAGTGCTGTGACCACTTCTCTGGGAAGCCTGTTCAGCTACTCAACTATCTCTTCTGGATGAAGAACTTTAATATCTAATCTAAACCTCTCCTGACACACCTAAATCTCCCTTGAAACAACTTCAGGCCCTTCCCTCTGATCCTGTCACTGCTCACCACAGAAAAGAGATCAGTGCCTGCCCCTTCTCTTCCCCTCATGAGGAAGTTGAAGACTGCAATGAGATCTGCCCTGTCTGCTCTTCTCCAGGTTGAACAGACCAAGCGACCTCAGCCGCTCCTCATTTCTCTCAAGGCCCTTCATCATCTTTGTTGCCCTCCTTTGGACAGTCTCTAAGACCTTAATATCTTTCTTCTATTGTGGTGCCCAAAACTGCACACAGTATTCAAGATGAGGTCACACTAGTGCAAAGCAGAGCGGGACAATCCCCTCCCTCGACCAGCTGGTGATTCTTTGCCTGATGCCCCCCAGGACACAGTTGGCCCTCCTGGCTGCCAGGGAACTGCTGACTCATATTCAACTTGCCATAGACCAGGACCCCCAGGTCCCTTTCCGTGGTACTGCTTTCCAGCATCTCATTCCCAAGTCTGTCTGTAAAACCTGGGTTGCCCCATCCCAGGTGCAGAATCCAGCACTTTCACTTGTTGAATTTCATCTGGTTGGTGATTGCCCAGTCCTCTAATTTGTTGAGGTCTCTCTGCAGGGCCTCCCTGCCTTTGAGAAAGTCAGCATCTCCTCCCAGTTTTGGGTCACATGCAAACTTGCTTAGTGTCTCTTTCAGTCCTAAGTCATTTATGAAGATGTTGAAGAGCATAAGGCCCAAGATGGAGCCCTGTGGAACCCCACTAGTGACAGGTCACCAGTCTGATGTTACCCCATTCACTGTTGTCCTCTGCACTTGACCCATAAGCCAATTGCTCACCCACTGCATGATGTGTTTATCCAGCTGTGTGCTGGACATTTAGTCCATCAGGATCTTGTGAAAAACAGTATTGAAAGCTTTACTGAAATCCAAAAAGATTACATTAACTAGCTTCCCTTGAATCAGCTAAGTGGGTGACCTTGCCATAGAAGGAAATCAGGTTGGATAAGCAGGACTTTCCTCTCACTGAAGGGGACAGAAGCACATCAGTGCACAAGAGGCATGAAGAAGTGAAAGGGACACCCATTTTTCTGCTGGATCTGTCACCAATATTTCTATGACATGATCTGAAAACTTCTGTTGTCTTTCAGAATATTCCTGATCACTGAGGCAGGATAATTTCTGCTTCAACTGTTTTTGAGACTACACCATAGCTGAAGAGATGGGTACCTCAGAGGAGGTAGAAGAGTGGAATAAGAATGATAATTGCCTTTACCCATTATACAAGTCAATTATTAATTATGCTTACAAGGCAAAAATTAACAACCTCATCAGAGAATTCACCTTGGCCGACATCAGTAGAGAAGCTGTAATTGACTACACTAAGTTATTTGTAATAGCGAGTACAAAAAGGGTGCCTCCCATCCATCCAGCACAGCAGCCCC
>NW_020955199.1:248439-281422 GCF_003031625.1 Empidonax traillii
AACAGCCTGGAACTGGTGAAAAGGGAGGGGAATAGGAAAGACAAGGGGGAAAACTTTCTGTGATTCAAATAATTTGTTTTTCCAAAAGTAAACTTCAGTTTTCTGCAGCTCTTTCCATCCAATTCTAATAGTAGCTGGTTGTTATGTAATAGTGTATGAATTTTAGCTATGTCTGTTAGACATTTAGCTATGTATGTTAGACCTCTGCTTCTTTTCTTTCTCTATTCTTTTTTTCAGAGATCCAAGAGTCCCTGTCTAAAGAACTTAGTTCTGTTCTTGCCTTTTTTCTCTTACTATTTTTCCTTCTTAAAATTCCTTCCAGTTAAAAGAAAAAAATATGAGAATCTAGGAAAACCAGGAAAATAAGTAATCATTCAGAAGGACAACATTTCAACAGAAGAATTTTCTCCAGATCTTATCTTTTGCACACAGCTTGATAAATCTTATCAGACTCTATGTGCTAAGCCATCCCATATTTGCTTGTTTGAACCAAATATAGATATAAATCCACCAGAAGACTGAAAGGCTATTTAGTAACACAGAAGAGTGAAACAGGGAGTCATCCTTGAACATATTTACTATTTAAGATCAAAGGGCACAAGCATTCTATTAATTGTGGAGAGGTAGAGCATGAATATTGCTTCTAAAATGCAAAACCACCTTTTTTATTGTTTTATTCTTAGAATTTTACATTAGATGAAAACATGGTGTAAAATTCTATATTCATACAATCATATAAGAGTTGCAGCTAGTAGAAATACATCACAGCAAAAGAGTAAAATTAAACCCTGTGCAGCCCACTACATTATCCTACGTGTTCTATCACTAATTCCTGGTTTATTAGGGTTTTATTCTAGGTCTCACACAGGCTTAAGGAGAACAAGAATAATTAGACCATTCATTTGACTTTTTTCAATAATTTTAACTTGTATGTGCAGATAAGTGTTGCTGACTGTTACGGCTTAAGATTAAGATAACAGTTATTTTAATAAAGAAAAATACATTTTAATTTCTAATGCATTAATTAGATTTCAAGTGCCTATTTAAAAAAAAATAATGGTTGTGTGTATTCTTTTCTATCCTACTTAGAAGAGCAGTTGCCTTTTGTTTATACACAGAATGGAAGACATAAGTCTTTCAAAAATTTGATAGGTTTTGTTTTATTCAATCGGTCCCTGGAAATAACTGAAAGGTCACACATCAAAAGATTTATGCTTTTTTTAAGGTGAACTTTTTGTAAAAGATCGTTCTTTTCTCTTCTTTATTTATATATATATATATCTATCTATATATCTTCTTTGTTCCTTTTTTATGGTGTTGATGTTATTAAAATAAAAGAAAAAAATTAAAAAAAAAGCTTCCTGCAATCAGCAGAAAGCATTTCACTTGCTTTGCAGATTGCAGCAATTGTGAAATAGGGTAGCCATACAGGGCCAGCAGCCAAAATGCTCTCTGAGAGGGCCACATGCACCAGTGAGCCTTGTAAATATTTTTTTATACTCAGTCTCAGGCCTGGATTTATTTGTTTTTCTAGGCAGACTGATCTGGCTCCCTTCAGGCCCTAAAAAATGATCTGTCACTGTCTACCCAGATAACCTGAGGCAGCCAATAATGAAGTCAGCTCACCAGGCTTTGCAAATGGGCCCGGCATCTTAGATCATGTAAGACCTTTTCATTTATTAGATTTCCACCTCAGGGCCTCCTATCTATGTCTCTTTGCCTTTCCCTGGCATACATGCATGTGTACAGAGGCCTCCCCCACTCCGCCCCAGGAAAGTTCTGGAACAGTCTGAGAGCAACTGGGTGATTTGATTCAGCAAAATTGCATGTTTACAAATCAAAGAAGCTGCTCCTTGTTTTAGTTTGTTCTTATATTGATGTTGGTATGCTTTTAATGGCCTTGGAGGCTGATCGCAGCTGTTAAATACTTTCAGCCTTGACTCAGACTAATAAAAAGAAAAATATGGGATCTAGTTAAACATGGGTCTTGACCTAAATATAAAATAGAAGATTATTTTTGTATTGGAGTAAATATTAGATTATTTAGGATTAGGTGTGGATAATCCCAGAGCTACGAAGAAGTGATTTATATGAGGCATGTCATAATCACGGAATGGTCAGGTTGGAAGGGACCACAAGAGGTCATCTGATCCAGCCTCCCAGCTCAAACAGGGTCATCCTAGAGCACATTGCACAGGATTGCATCCAGACGGTTCTTGAGTATTTCCACTGAGACTCCACAACCTCACTGAGCAATCTGTTCTTGCACAATAAAGAAGGTATTCCTCATAATAATCATGAAATAAAAGGCATAATAGAAATCAAGATTTTACTTTCCCAATCTATGTCTTCCTAAGACTCACACACAATTTGTGTATTTTCCCTTCCAGTTTCTATTTAGTTTGAATGTAATTATTTTTCACCATATTTGCTACATTGCAATATTAAAAAAATATTAGTTCTCACATTTCCATTACCAGAATAGAAATCTTATTCTGATCACTCTGGTTTAAAATCCAGACTATACAATACCCCTGCTCTCTATGATGCCCGTAATCTTATATGATTACATGCATTTCCCAATAGTCAGTGTAGCAGCACTTTTCTGCAAGCCTCACAAAATCAGAGATGATGAATTAAGCTCACCATCTATCACTTTAGATGGAGATGTTCAATAATGCAGCACCTGACCCAGTGATCTGGGCTCATGAATGGGGCCTTATCGTACATTTGTGTTACCCACATTCTTCAGATTTCACAGCTTTAGCTTAGTTTCCCGACAGCATGCACTGCCTAAAAGTTGACAATGGATTGGACTTTTTATTGTAACTGTCTAGTGGCTTTTTGCAGCATAGAGACATAAGTACAGAGGATAGACAGGCTGAATCTCAAGCTAGAGATGTGTGTTTCAGGGAGTTTCATCCTCCCCTGGAGGTGTGTATCTTTGCTCTGGAACAAGATGTGTGCTTGGCTTTCTAATGAAGGTGTTATAATTGGAAGGTTTCAAGTGAAATTGAGATCCAATATAGACTCTCTCTTTGGCTTTGACGGCATCACTTTACCGTTCATTTTCATTGACTATATAACAAAATTCTTCAGAATCAGTTCCTTTGTAAGTGTTTATTTGGCAGATTACGTGGACTTTTTCTAATGCTATTTAAAGAAGATTTCTACTCACAGTGTGAATGGAAAAAATTCACTTAGAATTAAATTCCACACCAATTTAAGTTTGGGTTGACCCAAGAGAAATTAATGGATGTAGATGCGCAAATGCTTATGGTCAAAAAGGAACTACACAAGTCAGAGGGTCTGCAAAAGTTTGCGAAGTTTTAGTAATAAATTATACACATGCCAAGGAGATTGGTATACTAGTCCCTTGTCTTATAGTATAAACACATGGCAGAGGATTTTGAATAAAGCATAGGGTGAAAGAAAAGAGAANGGAGGGAGGGAGGAATTCTTATCAATTTCCCTGGAAGTTGTGCACCCATTTATCCTTGGTAACTTTGAAAATCTCAATTACTAATTGCAAGCACATCCATAAAACTAAGGTTCCAATCATTTAGACCATCACATAGATTACAGACAAATAGGGCAGAAGGAGAGAAAAAGACAGATTAAGGAAGTCACTCTATGGAGAGTAAAAAGTCTGAGAGTCAGTTTCTACAGTACAGTGACAGGAAAAACACAATAGGCAAAATAATTTACTGCAAGTATCAACGGCTGTAACAAGTTTGACAAACAATTTCATAGAAGACTTCAAAGTTTTGTGGGGCTGCCCATTAAATGTGAAAGTTAAAAATCTGATAATTTAGTTGACGAACTCTAACCATGAATCTAACCAATCTTAACTCTAACCATGAATTTAGTCTTGTTCTGTGATCTGGCCTGTGTTTTTAAGTTTTTGCGGGCAGGTAAAATGACAGAAAAAAATCATGACAGTGTAATCCCTACCTTATACTAATTGTACAGTCCCTTCACAGGAAAGCATTGGAGTGAAAGAAAGGAGCAAAACCTCAGCACCTATGTCTACAGTTTACCTGGATAAGTGGATAACAGGAATATGAAAAAAGGAGTTATCCTGAGAACAATTAACACAGGTTAGCAGAAACTGAATTAAACATTTCTTCTTTTTACAGTGCCCTGGACCCCAGCACCGCACACATGAATGTGTGCACATGCACACTCTGCAGATTTTTACCATTTAACCCAGGTAATGTGGGAGAGATAGGCACATCATGCTTCCTATTTAGCCAGAAGAAAAAGCTTATCAAGTTGTTTGGCACTATCATTCTACTTTGAATTCATCTCTTTCAGCTACACAATTCTCTGAATCACCCATGCAATAAACCTAGCTCCTCTAATTACCTGTGCCAGTGTACAAACTTCAGTCATTTATTTATATGATCCAAATTTTCAGAAATTTTCCCATACTTCTGTTTTGGTACCTAGTTTACAAGAGAGGAGAGAAAATGGTGTGTAAGTTACATAAACAAAATTTTACAAATCTGTGACAGAGTTGCTGACCTGCTTTTCACAGCTCATCTTTATCAGATTTCTACATCTTTTCTTCGATGAATTCCTACTGTACATTCCTCACAAATAAAAACTCTGCTTTAAAAAATCAAACACATACTCATGTTCCTGTACTAAATAACCATTATAATCCTCAATTGCTGTGTCATGTCCATCACGGTTATAACCTCCCTAATGACATTACCTCTCTTTTGCAACTTCCATGAAACATTAAGCACACTTCAAAATAGCATATTTCCTGTGACAATTAATTTCCCCAATATAGAATGACTCCTCTCAATATTAGGATCATGACTTCAACAGTGCAGAGGTTTATGCACAAACAAACAAACAATAAAGAGTAAAGCAGATTTAAAAAGTTCTTTGATGCCACTGACTAAAATTATAAGATTTTTGAGCAAGATCCTATTGAGTCCTATTCATGGGTCATATTGGGGAATGCAGGTGGAATGACCTGCTTCCACTGAATCAAAAAGCTTAAATCCTCAGAAGCTTAAATAATCCCATCATCTAAATTTCATCTTTATATTCAGGACTTCTCAAAGAGCAATATCAGGCATGCTGAAATTGTGAACGTTAAGAGCTATTCCCTAAAAACATTTAGAAAATAAAAGGTGGGGGAAAATAAATAAAGCATCAAAGTCATGGGAAAATAAGCCACAGAAAACAGGAAAGAAAAAAAAAAAGAGAGAGAGACTGAGACAGAGCATGAAGGATAAATTTCACATTCCATTATATACTAATGAATGAGTTCAAAATTAAAAGAAAACTTCTTCCATCACCCACACTTCCTTTGTCTCCAAAAAATGGTTGCTCCATTCCATTACCAAGTGGAAAGAGGGAAAAAAAAGACAGTTAAGCAATCAGCTCTCAAGGGCTTCACTCAACATTCAAATGGTCACAGCAGTAGGAAGGACACAGCGTTATGCACAAACAGAGGGAAAAATACAAACAAAACAAAATAAAAAACTAGAAAACAAACCAGGTACCTGAATTGAAGGGAGAGCGGTCTCCACAGGGACAAATAAACTTGACCTTCCCTTCGCATCACATCTTGCATAAAAAAAATGCAGAAAGGAGAAAAGAGCAAGCAAAAGCTTCCAGTCTGTACGGAAGCAACAAACCATTCCATGCAGAAATTTCAAGAGAGCCAAAATCAGGAACAATTCAAGTCAATGTCTCACATTTCCTACATCTAATCGTAAAGCTACACAAATCACACCCAGAAGCAGTAAAAGTCAACCGAGGTAGTCCTTCTAGTTACGCTTTTTGTCTCCCTAGCTTCAAATCTGTCATATTTTGGGCAAGGAACTGCAAACTAGCACAGGCCTTTTGAAACAAACTAAATGGTGATAAAGGAGAAAAACCCGACAACCACTGTTAAGCTTTGGTTTAGGTTCTTGAAGAGCTACACCGGCATCTGTACCATTTGTGCAAACTAACAGTATCTGTGTCAAGAAGGCAAGTGGGGAAAATACCTGTTTACTAAAAATCAATAACACATCCTCTACAAGAACCAGTAGGCAAAAGACACTTTCTTGTTTTTTTGTGACAACAAAAGGGGTTCAGAAGTAAAAGAACTATTTCAAAAGATGAGAATATTTGTTATTTATGAAAATCCTTACATATTGAAGGAAGTGTTTGTAGGACTTCAGAATTTTCCATGAGCTGGATCACAAGTAATATCTGATCTGATCATCTCTACTAATAGAAGTTTATTTATTATTTTTATTTTTTCAGAAACCACCTAAGACAAACAAATACATCGTGAATAAATGTTTGAACCAAGAATCTGAATGACAAAATTCTGACAAGTATAAATATACCAGAAAAAAACAAGGCAAAAAATTCACTAAAATAATATTAGTGATTGCAAAAGTTAATTCACAAACCAGTATCCTGCTCTGTGACACCAGCTTACTATTGAAAGAAAAGGGATGACTAAATCATTATACTGCCATAATCATTCCCTGGAAGTTCACGTACACATTTAATGACACTTGTAATAGCTGAATATGTCACTCATATATTAATACATTTAATAGTTAAATATGTCAAAAAGGTCAGTGATTATTATGCCCTTGATGCTTGTCATTCATCCGTGTGACCAACAATATAGGACTGTGCCTGCTGTTCTTCAGGGATGGGACTGTAACACCAGCAGGCTAGAAGCAATCCAGTAACATTTTCTTCAATCAAACATAAACATACATTATGTAAATTTTGCTATCAGTCTGACTACTAGAACTAATTCTGTGTCAGATAGCACTACAGATCACTATGAAAAGTCCTTCCTGCTTTTAAGCTTTTAAAAGAGCACAGCAAAGTACACACTACGTATTTTTCTTTTTGTTTTAAAAATTAGTGTTACAGTGTTAATTATCTGACTTATTGAAAAAAACAAATACAGATCCTACAATAAATGCCACAGGATGGACCTTCATATGTTCACCGTTTCTAACATAACCTATATCTTTTATCCAATCATAAAATCAATTTAGTTTTAAAACTTAAATAAAAACTCTTAAAACTACAATCATCAGCTAAGTTTCTGGGATATGAGAAAAACAGTTATCTGTGATACTGCCTTTGTTCACATCTTGGTTAAAACCAAAACCAGAATAAAGTCCCCTTCATGAGAGAAGTCCTGAAACACATCTTCATTCCCATTTACTTTTAAATATGTAAGGTGTCTGAAAAACACAGTACTTGTGTAAAAAAACCAAACTTACAAAACCAAAAACCAAAACCAACCAACCAAAAAGCTTACAAAACAGAAACAAAAACATATTTCAAACTAGTTGTTTATTATCAGCTGCCAGGAAGAGTGTATTTAAATCTTTTGACAATCTTATTTACATGTCTAAGAAACTTTGCATATAAAGATAGAAGATATTATTCAGAAACCTTTCTTGAATGGCTACATGTCAAACAGAAAGGCATTTATCATTTTTATGCCTACTTTTATTCATTTTGTGTACCATTAAAAATCAACAATGATAAGAAATGCAAAAACTGCTGCACATAAACTTGCATTGATGTCTGAGCAAGTCAAAAACTCCTCCAACTGAAACTTTACTAGTAAACAAATCTATTAATTTCCATTGAGGAAAAAGCCTATCCAGAAATATACTAATTCCAGCCCTCATTAATGTACTCTGACTTGCCTGATGTGAGTTGGGCACACTTTTAGTTCCTCTGTCAAAGGTGCCATACTGAGGGAATGGTGTGTAAAACTGCACCCACTGCAAGGAATCTGGTGACAAAGCACTAAATGAACAAGGAAGCTGCTCCTACAACAGTGAAGCCACAGGATATTTGCTTTCTCACTAGTTTTGCAAAAAAATACCTCAACCATAACTAGCTTTTGGCTACTGGGATTAACAAACTTCAACCTGTGTAAATTTATATTCCTTGTGACTCCTTTGTGTCTAGAGGCATCTTAATTCATCAAAAAAAAAAAAAATGAAAGTGAGAGGCAGCACCACTCTCAGGGCAATTGGCAAAGCAGTACACACATGACAGATTTGGTAGAGAAAAAGATAATTATTTTATAACTGAATTGTATAGAGCTTCTAAGAGAGGTTTAGACTCTAAAGAAATATGGATGTTATACTTGAAGACAGCATGAGGCAGACCCACCATTGGGTGGCATTGTTAACTCTGAGGCATGAAGACCCAGTACATGCCTTGTTGATGTACTGTGCATTTGGAAGATGCATGTACATCACAAGCATTTGCCAGAGGTGCCAGATGTCTAGAAACTGATAAATCCCTATTCAAAGTGATAGGTCAGCAAATGACAGCAGAGTGACAAGGTTGATAGATTAGTATCTGGAAGAACTCAGAGTTTGAACAAACAAGACACGAAATGTTAGGGAGAAATTCGTGGAGATACCTTTGCACAAATGCTTTGGCAAATCATACATGACAGGCTTGGGGTTGAGTAAGGTCTCAAGGTGTAGTCTCCCAACCTTTACCCAGGACCAACCTTCCTTACTAATGAAACTATACAATAAAACACACCCATGATTTTTCAATTTGAGTCCCTCCAGCCTTATCAGCAAAAATTAGAGTGCCTTAAGAGATAGTATTCTTCTCCCAGCTCTCAAGCAGATAATCACTTCTATTTTCTCACAGTAACTTCTTTCATGAAACAAAAGTGATTCAAAGAGCATGAACTGACAATTGAAAGCTAACATTGATGCCCACAGGATGTCATACATCTCCCTTTCAGGAAATTAAAACAGTAACAAGAGCAGGCAGAGACAGTGAAATAACAATAAAAAAGTATTTTGAATAAATTATTCTACAATAAAGCTAAAAGGAATCTAAGAATAAAGTCTGATCATCATCCTCATCGTGCTTGTTGAATGGCTTGAAAACAAACTCATTTCAAGATGAGCACTGAACACACGGTGCTCTCACTAAAAAACAGCATTAGGAGTCGTATCTGTCTCTTCCCCCTTCCTCCTCACACATCATGACAACATAATCAACTTAAACAGCCCCATACAGCTCAAAACACCACCTGCAAGCAGAAGGAATTCCTTCTAAACATAGTACTTTCTGTAAACATGCTCTGCCGAGAAAAACGTTGGGCAAAAGGTAGTCAGACCATCTCTCCCCACTTTGCCCCAGTTTTTGATTTTAGGTGAATTTTTTTCAGTATGTTGGTAAATATCTTCTCACTATAGTTTATGAGATTCTTGGACAAGTTTTCTTTTTTTAAATCCTCTAAAAAACACATTATTTGAGAGACAATAAATTTTATTTGCTTTCATCAATAAAATTTATTATTTCCTTTTACAGGAATGGGACTAGAAAGTGTAAATAAGAAAACACTTAACCTGAAGGGAGTTCCTGTAATATGAAGGGAGTTGCTTTATCTTTGAAGTTCTGTAGCTTCATTTTCCGCCCCACCATAATATCTACATGACTGCCATTTACATAGAAGTATGAAAGGGTTTATATTTTTCATGTTCCTGTCCCATTTTGTAGAAATAGAGATTGATTTGTGCAAGGAATGAGAATTAGCTAATTAACATATGGTTCACAGTTTATGTTTGCCTTGTAAAAGTGGTCACAGTAGTTCAACACAAACATCTCCTTCTAAATCCTCCCCGAGCCTCTGAAATGACAGCCCATTTCATCTGGATGCCACAGAGCTTTCTATTTCATTCTCGTAAATTCGCATCTAAAAAATAGATGTTGCTGGTGCATTTTTATTCTTTTGGTCAAGCAAAACCTCCCCCATGTCTTCATGTTTTTTTTCAGCTGAATCTTGTTTACACTATCCACCTTAGTCAGAGTTGCAAGTTAAGCAAGTTGCTGAAGTAGTTCTATTGCATTAGTGTGAAGGAAGGATTTGGAGGAGGCTAAGACACAGCTCCTATGTTAGCAGCAGATGATCTGGGCAATCCTTCAAAATATCACAATATAAGCAAGTTAGCAGAAAAAAAAAAATCCCCCAAAACTCCCCTTTGCCTCAAATTTCCCCTTAAATGTTGTATGAAACTATAAATAAAAGTTGATATATGAGGTTTGTGAAAACTTCAAGAGAGATTACACCTTCTACAAATTTGTATCTCCACAATAGTCTTGTTTTTGTACTTTAAAATTAACACTGAATATTAACAAGGATATGTTGCTAACTTTGGATCCTGCTGCAGCAGCAGTTGTTGGGGGTTTAATGAGGGTGGAGACAACTGCTCGTCCTACTGAGAGGTAGCTCAGAAGATAGCTAGGGAACATTCACCCTCAAACACAACCTGCTGCAAAGGAGGAACACCAACACGCAGTACTGGATTTACAGACAGTGAGTGATCAGGTACAATGCCAAGGCCGATAAGCATTTCAGGGTGAAAACTGTGAGGCTTAGAGTGAGGCTTAGAGAATATGGAGACAAAAACTGAAGAGATGAGTAAGACGGATAATGCTGAAAAAGAGAAAGAGAGACAGTGGACACACGGATTTGGAACAGGAATTATGGAAACAGGGACTCAGGAATAAAACAAAAACTGCAGTTTCTTGATCAGGAAAGGGCATGACCAGGCATACAGAGATGACTCTGAGCAGATGATCAGAGAGAATACAGTAAACTGGGAGAAAAGTATGTGCTGAGGAAAACAAAGCTTAGTTAAAATAAAAATAAATCAAACCAAAAATTACCTTCTATTACCTTCCTTTTTTTTTTTTTTAAGAAATCTAAATATGAAGTTTTATTTCTTACTATCCTTTATTTGTACGTTTACTTTTAAATTTCCAAATTACTACATATCCAAACTTTTCAGAGCTTGTAGTGATGGGGACAACACGTTGTGGGTTATACAACCTTAACCCTGTAATCACACAGCCTAATATTTAGAGATATAAATTAGTTTTACCAGCAAACTTTCCATCCTGAGCTTGCTGTACTGTAACAGCTGTGTTCAGAGTAAGGTTTTTTCCCATGGACCCAGGAGAGCAGGGTCATACAAGGTCCAGGCAGTGATGCAAGTGAGTGGCTGAAGACCTGAGAAGAACTTAGCAGAAGGAATGCCATGTGTTCAATTCTAGGATGCTAACAACATCAGGATGAAGCAATTGCAAAGTGCTCGCTAGAAAGCACAAGTCTAGAGAAAAAAAAGAGAATGGACGACGAGTGTGATTTCTGCCCTTGTCTGGGGAACTGTATTAGAAATTGAAGTCCTATTGCCAAAAGAGAAGGCATCATCTCATGACAAAAGGTGTTACAGCAGTCAGACCACCATTTGGGGTGTTCTTCTGCACTCTATCACAAATTTCCATCATAAGAAAAAAAAATACTAGAGCTAAAAAATGTCCTCACATGTTGCAGTACCAGTTACAAGAATGATCCATGATTCAGTTCAGTTTTAAGTTGCCACAAAGGCATGGATGGCAAGTTCCACATTTAAAAAGATCCACATTCAGCTTATAGAGGGACAAAAAATTCGCTATGATAAAGTGAGTTGTTGCAGTGAAACACCACACCTCTTCAAGTGAGATCTTACAGTGACAGCTATTTCCCCAAGCATCCTCCTGTCAGGTGGGGTCTGTTCTCTCAAGCAGAGCTACAGTCTGTAGAAATGTCTGTAACTACTGTCTTAATCATCACAGTGAAACAGTAACACCTAAAGCCATCAGTTCTCTCTGCATAGACTGAGAAGGCAACAACAGAAAAGTAAGTGTACTAATGCCTCATATAAATGCACCTGGGTTGTCAAACTAGGAATGAGATGTCTCCTTTTCAAGTAACAGGGGAGTTTTTTCCTTCTTTGTTTTGAATTTATGTTTAGTCATCAGGAATACTATCACATAAGAGATCTTACACCAGCATTTTGTAAGGCTCTTTATTCTGATTACTGTGGAAATTTCTAACATCAAACAGGATGTGAACTACAGTTTGAGTAAAGAATAGACTGCAGCTGGAACCAGTTGCTGAAGTTTACTCAATATACCTCTATAGCAGTAAGAAAATTTTTTTTCTTTTCAAAGAAGTGGTAGTATTACGAATACAAGGTACCAAATTTGTACCAGCATACCATACCAGAAAAAACAAAACAAAACAAAACAAACAAACAAAAAAACCCAACAACAACAAAACAAAACAAAACAAACCACCAAAACCAAAAAAAAACAACCCAATTTGTTCATCAGTGGCCCCATGAAAGATTAAAAAAAAAAAAAAAGCAATCTTCTTGTCAACCTTTCCATTTTACATGAACACAATCTGTATCACAAATTTATTACTTAGAGTTCCAAAACATAAGTTTTAAAATCTCATGTCTCAATAAATATCCCAGTTTTCATCATTGATCTGTAGCCCAAACAACTTCAAACAGGTTATATAGGAACATCTTGTTGTTTTTCCGCATTTGTAGGATTTACCACATTTGTGAACTCAAATATCTACGTAAACATCCACCTGCTTTGGTTTAGATTGATAGTGGTGATGTTCTTTTTACCCTTCTATTACTCATAAGAGTGTATGTTGCTTTATTCTTTGCAAGTTGCAGTCTGGAATCTTGCAGAACTAAAGCACCTCACTTTGTTAAAAAGTAGTTCAGGCAGGGAAGTTTTCATAACTATGTAAAACAGGACTCTACCTATGAAAAGACTAATACTGGTATCAAAAGTTTCAAGCAAAGAAACGTGCAGAGCAATGTCATGGCTCTTCATGTTGCTGGGAAATAGATATAAGAAAGATTTGTGGGTTTATATCAAGACTGAAGTTTTACAGCCACTCTACAAATATGTTGAAAACACAACAGTACCTTGAGTCCTAGAAACACCACAATGTGTGGGGCACTGTGGCTTCATCTATGGTGATGAATAGCTTGCCTGTCCACCTCCACAGTTAATCTGAATAAGTATTACAAGTACCTGAACTACAAAGGAGAAAGAAAAAAGACCTCAGAGTGAGATTAGAAGCTATAACAAGTTTCTGTAAATTAAAAACAAACAAACAAAACACAACAAAAACATAGTTTTTATCACATTTCCTTTACCAGCTCTATGGACTGACATATGAAAAGTTTGAAAGCAAAGATAGAAACCTCCATGTGATGGTTCAGACTTGGCTCCCTGCCAAATGCCCAACCCCCCAGTAGCAGCCCCTCTCTTCCCCTCTTTCTACTTCCCCCAGGGCAAAGGAAAGAAACTATGCAAATTGAAGAACTCAAAAATCAAGCTAGTTATATATAAAAAAAAATATTTTATGTATATTACAGTTAAGATGCTATGTACACAGCAAACGGGAATCCAAACACCCCCCGAAGGGATAGGGAAAGGGGAAAAAGGGACAAAAGGAAACAAAAAGGGACACCAAATAGATACGTGCAATCAAACCCAAGAACTAGTAAAATAACTAGTAAAACAAATTTCACCACATCCCTTAGAAAGCAGGATTGGCAGACACTGCCAGCACTCCCCAAGCCTCCACGTGGCAGGTCAGTGGATGCTGCAGGCCTCAGCCTTAGATAAGCGAGACCAGCGCAGGGACCCACTGTTCCCGAACTCTGGCGGAAGAGAAGAAGAAGGAAGGCCGCTTCTTTCCTCTAATTTATACCACGATTTACATAAAAATTGTATGGAATACCGGGAACGCTGCCCCTTCCTTGGTTACCAACTGGTAACCAGGGAAGGCCTAGATTAAAACCACCACACTCCAAAACGTGCAAGACACTGCTACAAGTAATACAGACTCTTAGGGGAAATTGAGAAAGTTAAAAAAAACAGTTGTTAACTATGTTGCTACCTCTAATATTTATTTGCTTTATCTGTGAAAAATGTTGTTTTCATATCAAGCATTATTGTATTCAAATAACAATAATAATTAAAATAATAATAATGCAATTCAAACCAATGGAAGATCACTGATCTGCCAGATATATACAAGAGATTTTAATCTGATACTTTCTTTTTCCCTTGCTTGTTGGTTTTGTGCTTGAGCTGTACTGACAGATGCTTACAGTTCCTCTCCCTTCCCCATCCTCCTATTGTTTACTTGGACTGTGGCAGTAATTCGTAACTGTTTAAATGAATGGTATTACAATCAGAGGGATATTTTCCTGCCTCTGACAATTACTCATCCCTCTTTCTGCATCCTGCTAAAGTATTCCTGTCAGAGATAACACATATCCCTGACTTACTTTTTAGGAACAACTCTCTTAGGAGTGGTACAGCATAGATCTCAGATTACCCAGTTTCTCCTCTATATAAACAACAAGAAATTGCCTATTGTAACACAGTAATTTTTTATGTAGTTAAGAAGGATTTCTTGCCACAAAAGATGTCTGAATGTAGGCTAAAGCAAAACCAAATCAAAACTCAGTAAAAAAGCAAGTTTAGATTCAAATAGAATATGGATTATCAATACTCAGTTGATACTCTTTAGTGATAAATATATAATCAGGTGGGACTAGATGGAAAAACAGGACTGGAAAAGTATTCTGTCCTTGGCACTTGCCACTCTTAGGATGCTATAACCAGCAACACATGAGGACTTAAACATATCCCTCTCCTGGTGAGAAATTTATAGCTGTGCCTCCTACCAAATGCAATCTGAAAATTCCTGAATGTTATTAACATGGATACACAACCACAATGTGTCATGACCTCGCACCAACTCACCAACAAATCTATACTGTCCAAATAAGCCTCCTGCACCAGAACTATTTGCTATAGGTTTGTGGGGGTTTTTATTAGTTCCTTGTCTGAGGATAAGCTCAGCCGTAATCATAAAAGTGAGGGAAGCATATACCGATTCAACACCAAAAAGTGAGAAGCAAGCAGAATAAGAACATTTTGTTGTTGATTTAAAACAGATACACTGAAGGGTTTATTATTTTATTAATGATACTCTAACTGACATTATTCTGGTGTTATTTGAACAAACTGCCTTCTTTTGCAATCTGTAGCGTCACAAAGCTCTGTAGGAGACAGGATGCTTTGAACAACTCCCATTTTAGATTACATCTAGAAATTGCATGTTTAAAGCTGAATTTACATGTTGAATGCAAATCTTTGAGACTGAACTAGCACATCAAACTGGTGCAGCTGTACATTATTAGATCAAAATATGGCTGCTGTTCCAAAGAGCCTTTCTTTTGCTCTCATATATATTGTTGCTCATTTGTTTGGCAATATACCATTTATCTGCAACATGCTGGAGTATTTGTGAATTAGGAGCTGTTCTTTTAAAAGGATTTCATAAGCACTGAAAAACTATCCTATACCCCATGGCAAATATTTAGGTCAGAAGCTGCTGTCTGGACCTAGATTTGTCTCTGAATGACAGAATCACAGAATATGCTGAGTTGAAAGGGGCCAACAAGGATCATCCAGTCCTACTCTTAGCTCTGCACATGACCATCCCCATGTGCCTCAGAGTATCATCCAAATGCTTCTTGAACTCTGTCAGGTTTGGTGCTGTGACCACTTCCCTAGGGAGCCTGTTCCAGTGCCCAACCACTCTCTGGGTGAAGAATCTTTCTCTAATACCCAACCTACCCTGATACAACTTCAGGCTATTCCCTCTGGTCCTATCACCGGTCACCACAGAAAAGAGATCAGTGCCTGTCTCTCCTCTGCCCCTCGGGAGGAAGTTGTAACTGCAGTGAGGTCTCCCCTCAGACTCCTCTTCTCCAGGCTAAACAGACCAAGTGATCTCAGCCGCTCCTCATACGGCTTCCCCTCAAGGCCCTTCAACATCCTCTTTGCCCTTGTTTGGACACTCTCTAAGACCTTAATATCCTTCTTACATTTTGGTGCCCAAAACTGCACACAATATTCCAGGTGAGGCCACCCAAGTGCAGAGCAGAGCAGGACAATCCCCTCCCTCGACCAGCTGGCGATGCTTCGCCTGATACCCCCCCAGGACACAGTTGGTTCTCCTGGCTGCCAGGGCACTGATGATTCATATTCAGCTTGCCTTCAAACCAGGACCCCCAGGTCCCTTTCCAAGGCACCTTTTTCAGAAAGTCAATCAATAGCAATGTTTTCTGACCTTTCTGGTTGTTTTTTTGGGATTGTTTCTTTTTTTTTTGTTTAGTTTGGTTTGGTTTTTTTAAACACATTAGTCTCAGTCAGAGCTTCCATGTATCCCCCATCTCACACAAAAAGAAAAGTGATTTTTTCCATGGTTATGTGATGTATTTCCATTTCCTCATCTCAGAAGGTGTCAGGGCTTCGTCAGGGCTTCACTAAGGATTCCCACTTAAACTGCGCAGGAGAGTACAGTGCAGACTGAATACAAATTTGTACTGGAAAAGTGGAACAAGGTTAGCAAAGTGTGCAGTTGGTGAGATTGATGTTGATACCCTTCACTGCCAAGTGAAATGCCAATAATGCTTGTATAGCATTTTGTGAGGGCAATGGGAGTATTGATTCCTGAGCAATAATAAAGAATGAAGCTGCTCTCTCAGGTATAAAAATATTGGCAACTGTTACAAAGAATTGACTCATAGAGGTCTGAGTGTTGGCCTATCTTAATACAAATAATTCAGGCTTCAGAAGGATTTCAAGAGCAGTCAGGCATGGTCCTCAGGCACGTTCTCTGCTATTAATTTATCTGCAGCTTTCACAAGTGTCTCTGTCTATCAGCCAACTGATCTTTGAGGTGCAGGAACAAAAATGGATTTCTGAAGGCTTGTTGGGAGACAATATGAAAAGCCAGTTGAGCCATGAATTTTTAACATCTGAAATAAAAAAAAAGTTACACTCCTTTCTTGCCATTTTTACAAGAAAGAGCAGAACATATGGTTTCCATGCACTTCATAAATAAATTTAACATGAATTTCATTGGGAGCTTTCTCAGGCTAGTATTTTTATTGCATTGCTTAAAATAGTTTTACTCACTGAAAGAAGTGTAAAGCTCCCAGAACATTAAGCTATATATGTACATCTTATGTATTCTATAACAATTTACAGTATGCAGTCTGTGCTTGAACATGAGTATTAAGTGTTTCCTGAAAAATTCTGAAGATTAGCTACCTTTTGTGGTGTTGAAAACCAAACACCTTTAAATGATTTCTCACTCTTAAAATTGTGAGGCATGTCTGTTTAACCTGTCAACTAATGGGATTCCGCTCCATTCATCACCAACTACCAAAAATACAACAAAAATGGAAGCATTAGGAGTGCATCCACACTTGTAATACAAATAGTGATGAAATCCAGGCAGTGGTGTAGAATTAGCTGCATTTTGTTGGCTAATACCTCACTTATGTTTAGTGTAACAAGAACTGCCTCTGATGTGATGAACAATCAAGTTTCTTTCAATGGCTATTAGATACCAAAAATATAGCATTATTATCTATTCTTTTTTCATTAACAGTAGATTTCTCGCACTAAGGTTACAGGCTTGGTGATTTTTAATCAAGAAAACTAGCAAACCAAGGGCAATTAAAGTCCCAAATAATTCAAAATTCAAAAATTACATACTATTTGTCAGATGTGAAGAATTCTAATTACTAAACTCACTTATTCCAAGTAGTCAATGTTTAAATCCCATTTAAACTTCTGTTGGAAAATAGACAGATGAAACCACTGTGGAGTAACTTATTCTGCTGCAAACATTCCTACTGAAATGAAATAAAGTGACTGGAAAGCTTGCTCATGTTTTTCCTGAGTCAAACACATAATGAATTTCTCAATTTCACTGTCTCAGAAACTTTCACTCTGATTTCAGCTCTTCAGGAAATCTGTTGGACTCTGAATAAATGAACAATCAAGTGGGAAGATCATGCACTTTGAAACAGAAGGGCAAGGGGCCAGTGTCCAGCCTGAGCTAAAGAAAATGGGACCAGTACATTATGGCTGCTGGAGAACAACAGGAAAAATTACCAATAGCCATGAATACTGAACTATTGTTAGTAATGCCTTTGGATGATGACATATTTAAAAACATAATGGAGTTACAAATAGTTTAAAAAAAATTTGAAAAAATTATTTTCAAGCAGACAAGAAGGTATTGGCTCAGAATCACATGAAAGAAAGAACATTAATGAAACTTCATTTGAAGCAACAATTTCAAATTTCTTTACCTTAAACAGACCCTTTTCTGTGCTTTTGTAAACATCCATCCACCTATTATAAGTAAAGGAACAAGGTAAAGGAAGCCACAGCCTTGGTCATCTAGAAGAAAATATTCACCTCTGCAACATTTTTGGCAATCATAGCCCTAACCCATTCCTCACTTTACCGAGCAAAAAACTGGCACCGAAAGTATTTGATGGTTTGATGCATATCAAATAGCTGTCCTTGATTCTGACTCTATTCAGACTTTGACCAGTAATCTGTTAACTTCCTTATATTTCTCAATAACATTTTTGATAGAAGCTCACTTTTGCTATGAGAGGCAGAATAGGCAAAAAAGAAAAGGGTTCCTCTTTTGGTCCTGGATTTGTTGTATGTCAGTGAAGCACATACATTATCATTAAGTGCTAATGCAGATGACTATATTTCATTAATATCTTGACCTTTCACATTGCAACAGAGTCTATTTACTCAGTTTCAGGCCTAGAGATGTATTTAATTGCATCAAAACTCTTTGTCTTCTTTTTGTTTCTCTGAAATCTACTTTTTACAGAAAAAAAAATAGGCCTTTACTGACAATCAACTACCAGAGATATGATTTCTTCTCTTGTTACATTCTCATGATATCATTTCTGAGGCACTAAAATGCTCTGCTCCCTGCATCTCTCTCAGATGCAAAGATCTCAGATTTCCTAGTAAAAGAATAATTTTGCATATCTAATCAGCTTCTCTTTCCTCCAACTCCATGGTTAAAGGGCCTTCATATTACCTAGAATATGAGACAGTTATAATGCAGATTTTCTTTCCATCATGCAAGTCAATAGGAATTACAGATGCTGAAAGGAATTAATCTGTTGTTACTTTTGAGTACTGAAATACTGCAGCCCCAATCCACATTTGTTCTTTATTTTCCCCAGTTATTTTTATGTAAAGAAAGTGCACTAGAATAAGAAACTATTCTTCTAATTGTACATCATTTAGTTTGCCATCATGTTGCTTATTAACCTATTACACTAGTTATCTCTTTTCCATTTTTACTTGTCATAGCTATATTAAGAAATACCAGCCCTAGAAAAGGCAAGGATTGCAAAGATATGAAAAGAGAGGTTGTATATGTTTAGAGATGTGATCTGCTTCTTTGTGATTTCTTTAGAAAATCTCAGGAAGTACCCTTTCTTGAGACACTCATTTTCTTAAAAAAGGTCTTCCAGAGCCTTTGGTTCAAGATTCCAGATGGCAATGTAGTGCAGGAGAAGTACAAGAGTAAAATGAAGATTAATCTCCATGTGTGCGATAAGTGCTGAGAGCACTACAGGATATGTCTGATAGAAATCCACAGTGACAGAGCTGGAGGGAACAGATTACCAAACTGACACGAAGATGCTGACCTTTGCTCTTCTAATTCTGCACAATATTCCTGTCAATTAGACACTGGAGAATTATAAAAACATTAAACATCAAAAGTCTCTTAGTCGTCCTACTGGGTCTTGAGTTTTAATTTGGCTGCCATGTTTTTTGTTCCTTTAATTGCCAAGGTTAGACTCTAGTTACTCAAGCATGACCTAGAGGGGATTTCAGTGCATTCACCAACACTAAATTTTTTTCCCCTTTTACCCATAATTTTCAAACCTTCTGTTTTCAAACCTTCAAACCTCTAAGGTCTGGTGACCTTAGAGGTTTGAAGGTGTGAAAATGTAAGGTTTGAAATGTCTCTTCTCTAAGGTCTAATGACCTTAGAGAAGCCAGCATGGGGGAAGAAAAATCCCCTTCTCTTGTGCAGGAAGAACAGATTCCCTTCTGCAGTTTGATGAAGAAAGCAATTGGTGATGGGCTGAAGATATTCAAATTCCAGCTACAAATTCACTTATAGAGTGAAAATCACTTATAAAGTGAATTTAGTTATCTTGAAAGATATTAGACTGAATGCCCCAGAGATTGAACTCATTGACTTATTCACAGAGCTGCTACAGTGAAATATGAAACAGTGCAAGCTTTCAGCACACTGTCCCACTAGCGTGCTTCAAGGCTGACCTGCCCAAATGACCCATGAGGGAAGAGATTAGTTCAGCTTTTATGTTCATTTAGGAAAGCACTCCTCTCTCTTTAATCAATGGCAAAATCTCTACTGAATTCAAGGAAGGTTTGATCAGATCTTTGTCTTTGGAAAGACACTGTGGCCACTGAACAAGCTACAGACACAAAAGATCAGAAACAGATGCTTAAATGGCTTTGCACACATGCAGAAAAGGGGATAATCATACTCCTGGGCACACAGCTCTGGTCTTTGTGCAAATGTACAGGTTGCAAAAGATCATTATCGTAGTGTTTTAGATCTTGTATGTTTGGTTTTCTCTAATCTTAAGTTTGTGATACACTAAATTTTTACCTCAATTATATGCTTTGCTACTTGCTGCTAAAAGAACAGAAAGGAATCTTGAATCAGTATGTTCAATTCTATCCACAATGTGAATTTGAGAAAGTCACACAGTTCCTTTCTTGCCCCATTCTCATTCCCATCTTTATCTATATGTGAAGAGGGAGGTAACTGCAACTACCAAATTAGTGAAAGAAAAGAAGAATATAGAAGAAGAAGAAAGGCAACTTAGATTTTTACTCGAAATTTTTAAATAAGAGATATTTTTAATGCTTGTGATATTACATTTGATGACAAAACCATATACTTGCGGAACAACAAAATTTCTGCACACCAATGTAATAAGATCTGTCTGTTATGATAAAATAAAAATAACGTAAATGTATGGTAAATATAAAAATATTTTGCTGAAAATTTAGCTGCCAAGTGCAGCAATAGCTATTATATTCCACAAAAGACCCACCGGTGGATATTCAGCTTCCCTGAGTCCTACTGAATTTTCATTACAAGCACCAGCCTGCAAGTTCCAAGTTGTTAAACAGGGTTATAGAAGAAATCTGGAGGTGGAAACCTTGTCAATCAGTGACTACAGACCTTTGCTTAGCTGATAATAAAACTACTACTCTCTGAGAAAGAGTTCTGTTAGCTTTTGGAAGAGGAAGTTTTGTTTCCAAGACCTGAATATTCAAAGCATCTCCTATGATCTATGTCTTTTGCTAGGTTTTGGTGTGGTGGTTGTTGTTTGTTTGGTGGGGTTTTTTTTGTATTTGCTATTTCCCACTACACCTTGATCCTCAAGAGGTTTTGAAATATGAAAATATAAAAGGATGAGCTGATATTGTCTTATTCTTCTGCTTTACTCCTTCTGTACTCTTTCAATCTTACTTTATTTACTCAGGCATTATTTTTCTGCAGTTCTTCCTACTTTTATCCTGGATTTAGGTTACTCTTTTCTTATATAAATTTATTAACATTCGTGCTTTTCTTCTGCTGAACACAGAGTAGCACACCCAGGGCTTTTTTTTCTATGTGCATACTCTGCCACTTAGTTCAGTGGCAGTGGCAGGCCCTGTATATAAATTCTTACTGAACATTAGATTTGTTACTATTGAAAATGAGAAAACCAACTGAAGAGGTTTCTTCATTTTGCTCAAACTATAACTCTAGCTAGCCTAACAACAGCTCAGAGTTGGATTTTTCAGCCCTGACTGTTGATCTGGCATCCACATAAAACTTTCACTGGCATGCTCTCAGACATTTAGGACAAACTCAAGAGGTGTTATTGAAGATTCAGGCACACAGGAAACATAGAAGCATCCAAAATTAGGTTGGCTACAATGAGACTGGAGAAGAGAGACAGGAACGCCTGTCCACTCACCTATTCCCTACGAAACATAAGATTAAAGTCTCCAATGGCAGACAAGCAGGGATACGTAAAATTCAAGTCCATAAGAACCACATTAGACTTCAGAAAAGATTTGCAGCTCTGAAATTTTGTAAAACTACTAAAAGCTGAAGCACAAAGTTAGAAGAACACACAGAATTTGACTGAACAGCCACAGAAATCAGTGGGAGACTTTCCACACATATCAGTAACAGCTCAAGCCATCCAGCATGCTCCAGAACTATTAGTAATACCTTTTCTAATCTTGCAGGTTAAGTAATACATTCAAATGCACAACTACATCTCAGTGTGAATTAAGAGGAGTAGAAAATATGGAGGTTTTATGTAACATACCTTTTTGACATTAGAATGTAGATGCATCAAAACTTTCTTCTTCTGAAGAGAGAAAGGGAAATTATTCTAATCATTCACTTTTATCACCTAATTCACATAATTTAAAACAAAAGAATCCTTTAATAATACAGAAAGATCTCAAGTAAATATATTTACATTTAAAATATGTATTATAACCACATATCAGACAATGTGTTTATGGAAATGTGATACATAGAGCACTTCATAAACATATAAAAAGATGACCCTGAATCAAAAATATTAGTCTAATTAGACAGTACAGACATAAGGGAGTGGGAGGGAAAGGAGTAAATTGATGAAATCATTGAAAAAAAGGGTACAAGCTAAGAACACATTAGCTCCATGACTCATAAGTGTTTTATATATACAGACATGCATCTATTCACTGGATGAGTAGGCCATTTATCTTTTTTTTTTCTCAAGTTGTGTGTGTTCACAAGTCATTCTAAAAGAAGAGTGCAAAGGGTTGTCAGCCTGATGGAGGAAGTGGGATGAAGACAAATGGGGCCATATGGAAGGAGTTATGAGAGCAGAGGGGGAGAAGCACATTGAGACAAGCTTGCAAGTCTTTTTCTTGGGTCGAACAAAGACAGAATAGAAAAAGCAGGTGAAAGTACAGAAGTAAACAAGTTATATAATTTATAAAAGACCTTGAAGTGAAGTCATGGCCTTTCAATGCAGGTAGCAAAGGACATAGCATTTTGTGCTGCATCTAGTAAGCCAGGTAGCTTCCAGGCTTTCAGTAATAGAGTACTGTATCTCAGCTTCTCTGGAAACTTCTTTCCTTAAGTTTATTTTCACCGTCAATGACCAAAACATGAGTCTGAAGTTACAGCTTTAAAATTAAATTTAGTATTCATGCTTGTAGCCAGGCAAGGAAGTTGTTGCACTATTGGAAGTTGTCGCACTATGAAAATGAAGAATAAGGCTTTGAAACACCAATGTGGCATGGCGTTTAGTTTATACAGCAAGTGGGAAGTACAGCAAGTCATGCTGCTTACGTTAGAGAAACTAATTAATAATTAATAGCTTACAAAAAATCTGAAAGGAGGCTGGAGCAAGATGGGGGTCTATCTCTTCTCCCAGGCAACCAACACTAGACAAGAGGGCACAGTCTTAAGCTGTGCCAACAGAAGTTTAGGTTATACATTAGAAAGAAATCCTTTACAGAGAGAGTGATCAGACATTAGGATGGGCTGCCCAGGGAGGTGGTGGAGTCAGTGTCACTGCAGGTGTTTAAGAAGAGAGTGAATGTGGCACTTAGTGCCATGGTCTAGTTGACAGGGTGGTGGTAAGTCATGGGTTGGACTCAATGATCTCAGAGGTCTTTTCCAACCTGGTTGATTCTGTGATTCTATGAAATGTGTTAACAGCTCTTTAAAATGACACCAAAATTGCAAGAAAAACAATTTATTACCAAAAGATCACTAACAGCTCCTAAATATGTTGATTATCACAGTGAAAAAAAAGAGTGTTTTAAAGAAAAGTCAATAATTAGATGTCTCTTAGGTTTTAACCCTCACATAATCAGCTTGTAAATGAGTAAAACCAATATTCTAAAGTAAACTTACACTCTTACAAAATTACAGGACTGATGAGCATCTTGCTCACATGGAATGACTTCAGCAAATTTACTTGTTTGTGTATTTCTCTCATAAACTGGTAAGAAAATCAGAATACAAAAATAGCTGCATTTCTGTTCTCAGTGTTAGCTGACAGCACTGCAATGGATTCACTGCACCATGCAGCACAGGTTCTTCCTGAGCCAAAACAAACTGAATAAAATGCAGAAGGCCACAGGACAGAAACTGGATTTCTTTAGAACAGGCAGACTTATACGCAGTTGGTCAAATTAACTTTTCACCATAAGTCCATGAAGTCATGCGACTGGGATGAACCACATCTTGTCTACTCCACCATCAAGACCCCCTACTTTGCTAAGGTATTACAGTTTTGGGTTTTTTTAAAGTGGGAGAAAAACCATTGATGCATCAAGTTATACATCAACCAAATGCTGCAATTAAATGTTTTAAATGGAAAAATTTCTGAGATCTTAAACAGGAAGTAACAGATTTTTTCAAATAAGAACTTTTCAAAATGAGAAACTGCACCCACCGGAACTTGTCTTAAGATACAAAAAGAAGAAAAATGAGAGAAAAAGACTAAACCAAAAGCAAGCACATATACAAGAGTGCAAAGGAAAAGCATATGAAATATCACTTACTCTACAAGCTTTCATTTACAAAGCATACTTCTTGCAAACAATTTCAAAATCTGAGATTGTTTTACTGAATTTTTAAAAAAATATCTCTCAGAAGAATACTTTTCTTACCTCTATTTTCAGAGTGAAAAGAACTTTTTAAAACACTGTAATGTTTAACATGTTGGCATCCCCCTGATCAACACTATGACGGCATTGTTAAAATACTCTCCATCACTAATATTTGAAACCCTGAACTTGACTTATACTCCATAACTAAGAAAAATACTCCTCAGGAACACAATTAAAAGTGGACTGAGAAAACCGTATTCATCCCTTCAGTACAGTCCTCTGCAAAACTCTATGAAGGTTAGGTTTGGAACCAATACAAATTCATGGCAAATTTCAGTATGCATGAAATTTCTAAACCTTTCAATGAGCCAGTGTTATTAATACAGTTATAATTCAGTTGCAAAAAAGTTTCAGTTTAATGTGATATGACAGATTCAACTCCTAGCAGTGGAAAAACAAAGCTTAAGTGTAGTGCACAGTCTACTACATATTTACTTGACTGTAAATAGACTACAGCAAAGGAAAACTCATGTTTCTGTTGCAGAGTATTAGATAAGTTCACACACATACAGCTAGCAACTGAATAAATATTTGGATCCCATATTCCAAGTATTTTCCATCCATCTGGATCTCAGGATTTATTGTCTTTCAAAGAATAGCACTCCAAAGTTAGGTCAGCTTCAATATCTACATATGACGGGGAAAAACACAGAGCTTATTTCCGTAATCTTCTAATATTGTTTCGCTCCATATGAAGGTGAACTCTGTCCCTTTGCTTAGCTGTAGATAGCAATCTAACTGCTGAACTGGAAGTACAAGATGTTTTTAAGATACAGCAATTGGACACAGGCTATTTCCATGAGGGGGGCTGTATATTTATCTGTATAAGAAGAAACAGCAGAAAATAAGACACGATGAAAATTTTTTTCAAGTAACACAACAGAAGTAGAAGCAATGAAGAAGATGACATGCATCAATGATGAACAAAAGATTCAGAAATATTTGACACCTGAAAAAAGTTCCATGACTCAGTACAGAAGGAATAGCTGGAGGAAATAATTACAATAGATATGTCAAAATTGACTTCCAGGGAAACTGCACAATAGTTCTAACTACCTACTTCTGTTTTGAAAACCTTTGAAATATGGAGCTATTCTAAGAGCATTGAAACACTGGCATTGTTTTGGCATGCCAGCAGATCTCAAAACGCTCCTCAAAAGGAAACTTGAACAATCTGAGAAATGCTTTTTTCTTTTCCTTTTTATGTAATGAGTGCACAACTTGCAAGAGTCCCCTTCCACTGCAAACTTGTAAAGTAACTTAGAGCAATGGTCTGTACCGGCCATCACACTAAGCGAATGAAATGCCAGTCAGCTTCTTGCAGAGCATAATTTGTTTTGTTATGTATGTCAGTATAAAAGATTAGTGCGTGCATTACATATCCACACACTTACTACACACAATAATACTTAACAAAATCTCTATCTTACATTTAGCCTAGGATCTGTTTAGCTTACAAAATCTGACTGGGACAAAGCCAAAGAATGTCATGGATACAAAGTAGCCAAAGACTAAAATCTCAAGGAGAACAAACAATTTCCAGATTAATTTCAGAAGCCCAAAATACTTTATTTAACAATGATATACATTTGCTTCAAAATAGTATTTCTATTTTTTCATTCAATAATGTTCCTTTCCTGACAAGACCACATGAGTAAAATTTACAATTAGAAAATAAAAATGTGCAGTAAATTATTTTTTATGTGGTAATTATTTGATGGTCTTTATACTAACATCCACCTTGTTAATGAACAAGATAATATTAGTAACTTGTGTCTCCTACTGATATCGATAGCACTATTTGGAATTACAGTAATTCTGCATGGCTCCTAGCAAAGAAGAAAATTAATATTCAGCAATTATTTTGCAACTAATGGGATGAGTAAGAGTAAAGCATGTCATACTGTCATGCACATAAACTCATGTCTCTCTTGAACACAGTCTGAGGGATAATATAATTACTTACAAAGTCACCTTTGCTATGAATAGATGTAGCCTTTGACTTAAACAAAAAAAATTATAAAAGTATGCTTTTTATAAAGATGAACATGCAAGAGTATCCAGCTATAAGAGAGAAAAGACATCTATAGATGAATTGGAATGGAAAAACCTACAGTACTGCTGCATAATTAACTGTTTTAGAAACTAGTACTCCAGTTTTTCAGATTTTCACTTGATAAATTTAATTTTCATTTTAATATATTTTCTCTATGGATTATTTAAAAAAAAGTTTTCATAGATTTTATCTTGCATAGATATTTTCAGGCAGTTGAATGCTAGAGAAGAAATTAACGCATGGAGAGCTAATTACAAGCATAACTAAAGCTTCACTGGTGCCATAAGTAATAGGACAGAATCTGAATTATGGTGTTTGGGCTAGAAAAGCTGTTGGAATTTTTAAAGAAAATACAAGCAAACAAATATTTCAAGGAAACAGTGGACTGAGAAGATAGCATTAGTCCAAGGTAGGGGCCAAGGTTGTGTGTTTAATGATGAAGTACCTTACTACTCTACACACTGACAGAACTTGAGAAATCCAGTTTAATTGGCAAAAAGCTGTCATTTCAAACCCAAAAGAATGCTAAATGCCATTGTTTCACACTAGGGGTCACTTCCAGTAAGAAAACAGAATTGTAATGTCTTTTATTTTCTGCCTGTAGTTGGTACAATATTGTAAGAGTATTCCTTGAAGCAAAGATGTAAGATTTTTTTTTCTTTTTTAATTCTGGTACACTAAACATCAATTCAACCAAATAAAAGGAAACTTCATTAAACAGGCTTTACTTTTCATTATCCCATAGAACCTATTAATTACTCTCCATATTAGAGATTGCCTGTTAATAACATAATAATAACAATATAATAACATTTCAGTTGAAGAAATGTTATACTTCTCATGATCTTTTTGATTTCAGCATTGTTGGCTAGGCATAGGAGCATACATATCCACAAAATGTTTGACATGAGTAGGAGGTGGACTCAATGATCCTCGTGGGTCCCTTCCAACTGATAATAATAATAACACTGAAAGTAATTAAGTAACATATTTAGTTTTTCTGTCGCTCTGTAAAAATGGCGAGTATTCATCGATAAAGATGTAAATCATTATCTTTCAGTTACCATAGCTTAAAACTTTTACCTCTTATCAGTTTTTACTTAATTCTTCCAGTTTTTTCAACAAGGCAATCTTATTCACAGCAGAGATGCAGCTAAGGTTTATGTGAAAAAGCTGACTTCAATCAATGAAGGGGAATTGACAGGATCAGACCGCTTCACTGGGTTTTGGTTACTATGTTTCGGTAGTTTAAAGCAATATATGTGCCAAAGTACCTTGGGTAGCCAGTGAACTGTAACAGCTAGTTACCCTGAATACTCTAGAATATTACCGATCTTACCTGGATTTATCTGCTTTGTTTGGATAGGATGCCTATTGCCTAAAATGGATGGCATATTGCACCTTTGAAATGCTGTGTGATAATGCATTGCATCACATAGCCATGCAGTTCATTTCTATAGACAGATACCTACAGCAAGCCTTGGGGAACAGGAAGGGCAAATCAGAAAATGCATCAGGAAACAATGTGCAGCAGTGTAGTGTACAATCAGTCCAGTAATATACAAAGTCATGTATAACCTTATGTTTCTTAGCATGTGTTCTTGTAATGCCTGCTGACTCTTGAATGCCTTTAAGATATAGAAGTTTCTATCACTTAGGTTTTATTCAATGTGGGAAAAATTAATTAATTTTATTTTGTTCTTTAGGTGGTAAAGTGATGTCAGTACTCTTCAAGAGATTTTTATATTTCACTTCAGAATAAATCATTATATAAATGTGAGATGATAAAGAACTCACAATTCTTTTTTATCTTGTGGGAGTTTGGCAGGAAAAAAGTATTTAGAAAAAGATTTATTTACTCAAAAATCAAAAAAAAACCTCAAATCTAAGTTATGAGGTGCATAAGCATGAAGGAATTTATAAAAATAAAAGCACATGAAGATCCAGACTCTAAGGAAATAGAAAAAAAGAAAGCAGATTAAACAAGGAGTGCATAAAAATTATATCTATTAATTATGTAAGTTTATATATTTCAAAAATATAGCTTACATGTCCATCACCTCAACTATAGAAGCCCTCTGGAGTATGCACATTACTGTAACTCATTCTTTTTAACTCATTGGGGAGTTTATGAAATGTTTATTTCTTTGCTTTTCTTTTAAGAGAGTTGATGACCTTTTAAAAATCTTTTAAGACTAACATGAAGTATAGTTTTAACTATTTTTTTTTCCAATAAAAGGTTGATTTTCATTCACACAGGATAGAACTAGAAACTCCAACTGAATTTCACTTAAAAGAACAGTGGTCTAGTTTTTACAGGTGCCTGTGAGGGCAGGAAGAAGAATGAAGATAGCTACTCATTATTAGTCTGCAGGTAGTAGAATTAAACGTAATTTTTTTTGAGAAGGATTTGAAAAGGTTAGCAAGATTTGGAGGGAGAGGGGAAGGACCAGCAAACAAAAACCAAAAGCAAAAGAAATCCCAAAAATACTTCCCTTGGGAAAAGATGCTTCCAGAATATAAATAATTTCATCCGTGTGTTTATCCTAATGTGAGTTTAACTTCAGGAAACACCATTCCCCAGTATCCAATAGTTTCTTATAAAATCTTTGAATCATGCAAACATGTTTATAAATAGTTAATGAGTTATTATTGCTATAGAGACTGATAAGTCAGAAAAATCTGACACATTAGATTAGCAGTTCAGATATCCCAGGATATACAGGCATAAGCTGAGGAGTAAAGAGTAAATATGTAGTAAATACACATGTAAATGTACCAGGAAAGTTTACAACCTCAATCACCAATTTATTTCTGATTTGGCATGAAACTGATTTTCTTCTATGATTCTATGCAGTGAAGTTTGATTTTGACTTGCCAAAAATATCTCACAAGGCAACCATTGTTACTTCACTTGATAAAAATACATGCCTAAGTAACTTTACTTGTAATGAACATACAATCCAAATGTCTGAGCCAGAATTGATTGTTAGGTATTATCCCTTTATATGCTTAAACTGGCAGAACAAGATACACATATAGAATAAAATATTTAGCGAGCTGCTATGCATGTGGATCAGTCTCTCATATATTCTTATGCAACAGACTCAACCAGTTCATAGGATTTCAGCAAGAAGAATAACTTCAAAATTGTCAGTCTTTGTTTCTCAGTGGCTTCTATTTTATAGCCTAGACAGAAAAAATGTAGCCAGCAAAATAAAATTAAGAAATCTTACTTTTTAAAACAGGTATCTTTTATATGTTTTTTTGCTTCTTACAGGAGGAAATAATTACACCCAACTTGAAAAATTCCAAAAGCCTATTAATTCATTTGACATCCAAATGTTTTGATGGTTCTGAAGGGCTGATATGATACCTACAGCTGACAAAACCAAAAAGACTGTCTCCTTGCCTCTTCTTCTCTGCAAGACCATCTGCAAACTCTATTTTATTTTAATGATCTCACCAGCAATTCTAGTAGTAGAAGCTAGAATACTAGAAGTATTACAAGAACCTGCACCCTTGCTGTTGTAACCTGTAACTCTCATGAGCCTGAGAGGACCACTCTGCCACTGCAGGTATCTCACTTTTGGTACCAAGCTTCCTCACTGAGACCTAGTCACAGGTTTCTAAAAAAAGTTGGATTTCACAGTGCAGGAATCCTCTGATAGCAGGAGGAAGACAAGTTTGGAGGCACCTGCATACCAAGCAACTCCAGGAAACAGCCTGACCTTGGGAATTCTCTCTACACACAACCCATTTTTGCTGACTGACTTCAAGAACAACCTTTATATCTATAAAAATATTTACATGTGCTTGTGGGTGTATATGTATACATGTACACACAAAACCATATACATATATATATATATATATATATATATAACTCCAAGCATGAAACACATCAGCCCTGGCCTTACAAGGGCCTTTATGCATGTAGTTGCCTGTCTGGAAGAGGTTACAGATGTAACAGAAGATGAGAATAACATGGAATGACTTTCCTGGGAGAAATCTTGTTACAGCAAGAAAAGGACAAGGAATGAATCAATTCTTCCAGATGGTCTGAAGAAAAGTAATTTAGGTGGAGGAGAAAAAGAAAAATTTAGTGGCAGAAAAGTTCTGAGCGAAGGGGAAAATAAGGAGCTTTCACCTTCTGGTGGTGCTGGTGAGGCCACACCTTGAGTATTGTGTTCAGCTCTGGGCCCCTCAGTTCAGAAAGGATATTGAGGTGCTGGAGCAGGTCCAAAGAGCAAAGAGGCTGGTGAAGGGACTTGAGCACAAATCCTATGAGGAGAGGCTGCGGGAGCTGGAGTTGTTTAGTCTGGAGAAGAGGAGGCTCAGGAGTGTCCTCATCACTCTCTACAACTCCCTGAAAGGAGGTTGTAGCCAAGTGGGAGTTGGTCTCTTCTCCCAAGCAACCAGCATCAGGACAAGAGGGCATGGGCTTAAGCTCTGTCAGGGGAGGTTTAGGTTGGTTATTAGAAAGAAGTTCTTCACAGAGAGAGTGATCAGGCATTGGAATGGCCTGCCCAGAGAGGTGATGGATTCACCGTCCCTGGAGGTTTTTAAGATGAGGCTGGATGTGGCACTGAGTGCCATGATCTAGTAATCACAATGGGGTTGGATCAAGAGTTGGATCTGATGATCTCGAAGTTTTCTTCCAACCCAATTAATTCTATGTTTCTATGATTCTGTTTGACAAGATACAGCAGCTGAAGGACAGCAGCTGCTTTGGTGACAGGGAAAAAGAAAACAGCACGCAGGGAAGAGCAGAATGTCTCTGGTACAGTTGAGAGCATCAAGAATGGGAAGGACATCAAGCATTTCTGTGATAGAAATGGCAGCTTTTACTGTTTTACTTTATGGAGCAACTCACTTAATGTGCAATTTGCTAAAAACAAAGTGAGTCCAGGAGTGGAGTTTGGGGCCTGGAGCACTGGAGCAGCTAGCCCAGAGTGTGTTTAGAGTTCTTTTTCTCTGGAGATATTCAAGAACTGTCTGGACACAATTCTGAGTAATATGCTCTAGGGGACCCTGTTCAAGCACAAAAGTTATTTTAAATTACCTCTACTGGTACCTTCCAATCTTATCCATTCTGTCATTCTGTGACAGTCTAAACCTGAGGTGGAAGAAGGTATGGTAAGAGACAAGGGAGTTGGGCTTGGTTAAAAAAAAGGGAGAAGGAAACAAAGAAAGTGACAGACTCCTATGAAGACAGGCTGAGGGAGTTGGAAGTGTTCAGCCTGGAGAAGAGAAGGCCCCAGGAAGACTTTATAGCAGCCTTCCAATACCTAAAGTGGGTTTCCAGCAAGAGCTGGAGAGGGACTTTTAAAAAGGACATGTACTGATAGGACAAGGGGGAATGGCTTTAAACTGAGAGTAGGTTTAAATCTAGTATCAGGAAGAAGTTCTTCACTGTGAGGGTGGTGAGGCACTGGAACACATTACCCAGAGAAGTTGTGGGTGTTCTATCCCTTCAAGAGTTCAAAACCAAGCTGTATAGGGCTCTGAACAACCTGATCTAGTGGAAATTATCCACTAGATAACTAAAGGGTTGGAACTAGATGATCTTTAAGGTCCCTTCCAATCCAAACCATTCTACAATTCTGTGTTTGCCATTGCTGAAAATTAATACAAATGCCTAATACTTCAGTTCAGTACTAAAAACATGATCAGAGAGGCAGGTCTAAGATGTCTTACAAGTTCGACTAATGACACACTGAAACTGCAAAAGCATAATTAATATGCACAAAAACAGATTAGCTAAGCACAAAAAAATGCATTTATTCATAAGTGAAAAAAATTAGTTAAAATTGGAAAAAAGGTGATCCTTCCTTTGGGGAAAAAAAAACAACCAACCAACCAACAAACAAACAAACAAAAAAAACCAGAAGGAGGTGAAAAAGAAAAACTAAAAGGCTGCATCTCAGATCTCATGATATATGATGCATTGTTTCTGTACTTTTGAAACCATCTGACATCTCAACTTTACTTCTGTTTAACTTAAGTTGCTGTTTAACAGGTATTTTCTAAAACAATGCAAACATATCACACTTTGCTTGTCTGATCTAGACAACGGTACAGGTAGTTTTCTGTTGCCCCAGTCATAGCTGATGGCTCAAACCACAAACATTCATGAAAGGTGTTACTCATCTCAGTGTCTCAGTTTAATTGAGACAAGGGTCTTTTGCTGAGGATGGATTAGGAGAAAAAGACCCAAACCTTCTTCTCTAGCAATTATAGATCCGAAATTAAGAGGCTCCGATTGAAGGAAAACAAATTATGGAAAAGGGAAAAAGAAAAATAACAGCCCTTTATTAAGTATGTGTGTATTAACGTAACACAAAAAAAAAAAAAAACAAGTAAAACAACCAAGCAATACCCCTA
>NW_020955199.1:282661-291272 GCF_003031625.1 Empidonax traillii
CCTTTCTAAAATCAGAACTATGACACTCAGTCTTTTGGATGAGTAATTACCTACACCATTATAGCAAATGCCATCATGGTTGTGTAGAAGGAGGAAAGCAGAACAGAAGTTAAACACCCAAGTATTTGCTCTTGCAAGTTGAAGCTACACAAAAGGTGCTTAACAGATCATTGCTTCATTCTTGAACAGCAGCAGTCAGATTTACACCCAGAACACACATACCTTTGCATCATTTTAACTTGGGGAATAGCAAGCTGTGACATAGAACTAGGTTGAGTAATTAGGAACAGGAATCTCATGCTGGTTTTGCCACATGGAGTATATATGTTTGACTATTTCTTAAATTGCATTTAAAGGTGCACCTGAGACTCAGTGCATAATCTCAGTGCAAATGGTCTGACCTTGTTGATTACAATACATTTATCCTTGGGCTTATATCTAATTTTATTTTAAATTACTTGGAAATTCATTCAATTCAGACATATAATTAAATTATAGTTACTTTCTGTTATTCTTTGTACTTGTACATGTTCCTACAACTGTTTTTCACCAAAACTCCCTTTGTCTAATGGCCTACGCTGAGTAAGAAACCAAAACATTGCAGAATATGCCAATAAAAAAAAGTTGTTTGGTAGAAATTCAGAAACAGAATACATCCAGGGTCTATTTCAATGCAGTTTAAACCCTGGTGTCCCTTTTACCTTTAGTTCTTCCCTTTGTTTTCGTTCTCTTCACACTTCCAGCTATTTTTATCAGTATGCTTGCTGCCAAAAAGGTCTCTCCATTTAGAAACCAACAGGCTTCTATCTTTTGACAAGGAACAAGAGCAAGCTGTTGGCTCAGTGTTGATGGCAGACTTTAAAGTCATCAACAGTAGGAAACAACAAAGAGATTTGAGCTCTATTTGGATGGAAACCATCACCTCTTTAACATTCATGTTTTCCATGCCAGTTCAGCATCTAGAAGTCAAAATAAACCTCAGAACTCAAGTTTTGCCTTTAATTAGAAGTAATTTTTAGTACAAAACTAGGTGTCAGGTTTTTTGGATATATGAACTGAGAGATTACAAGAATGTAAACTTTTGTTTAGAAGTTAAAAATAAAAAATTAAGCTTTGTACTTCTATTTAGTTGCTGCATTTTTTTGAACCCTTTCCCTACACAGGTATTAACAGGGAAAAAAGGAGTAAGAATTCCTCCCCAAATAATGTCCAATTATATTATTATGCACTTTTAAACTCACAGCCAGCAATATCCATATGTAAGTTTACAGATCTAGTTAAAGACAGTAATATCAGATCATTAAGTTACTCTCTAAGAATCAAAATGTTATTTTAAAATTTTTTTAATTTTAACGTATATGTCTAAATTTACAAGTGTGTCCTGTTTTCTCTCCTATTCTTGTTCTTTAGAAAGATTAGATAATTTTTCTTTTTTTTTTTTTTTGATGTGGGAAAAAATCATCTTGAGGTTCATTGAAAGGCAATAAATGTAAGCTCTTCATGCACTGAAAAGCTACTTTTTAAAATAAGACAAGCTCATTACAGCAGCTTTGTAAATTTTACCTAAAACATTTAAAAAACAAAATGTGCTATCCAGTTGCACTATATGCCTTCAAGACAGCCTTCATTAATGTCACCTTGGCACAGTATGGATTTAGGATAGGGAGGAGATACAGCTTTTCATTGTCTTTGCAAAGCTCCACAGCTTTAACAGTCTGTTTATTTAGAGAGAAGCACAGGCAAAAAGAATATATGTCTGTGATTGATCCCAATTCTTTCCATCTCCTTGACATTAGATGGGATTTTTCAAGGAACACCAGCCAGACAATTATGTGCCTGTAAGAACAAATAAAGTTCATCCAAAAGCCACCTATGAAGAAATACTAAAGGAAAAGCTCAGCAAGAAGTGTCTGCTTACATAATTAGTCTTGGTCATTTCTCAGATTGTCATAAATTGGTAAGATAGAAATCTTAAAGCTGATGTAAATATCATGAACTTTAAAGGAGGGGTAAGGAGAAAATAAGGTACTTACCATTTTATTTTGAGTCTTTAAGATAGTCCAAGGCCAAATTTCAAATTTTTCTCTGTGAATAAATAAACTTTTGTCCTTGTCTCCTTATACCCTCAGTGAAAGATTTACTTTTTATTTAATATCTGTTTTCAGAAACCAGAGGTAAACTCTGAACTATCACTGCTTAGTGACAAAATAGCGAGGACTGGCAATGTTACAAAATTGTCATTAGAAAGTATTCCCTTTCCTCATATATGAAAGGCTTACAGATATATTCAAAACAAACCAAACAGGACTTTTCAGACTTCAGGTGTGTGACTAAGCAAACTCTGCTGCTCAGCTTCCTAGATTTGCAGGGAGACACAATTACTTGTGTTCACAAATCCAGAATGAAGGGTCCTTGCTCTAAGCAGAGCAGCATGGCCATGCAGAGTGGCCATCCAATTGTGGCTCACCAAGCCTAGACTTTAAAGCTGAAAGTGCATGAACCTTTATACCAGACATCCTTTAGACAGCAAGTCCACATAGGAGAACATAAGTGAAACCCTTCACCTATTTTCAAAAATGAAAAATTCTTGGTTTGGAAGTTATCCCAAAAGAATATGACAACTTAAAAATCTTTATCATTTAGAAGTAAAACTTTATAACATTTTTAAATTGAGAAGTTCTCTCATATCCTTTTTCAAGTAGCACTGGTAGACTTGTGGCACAGACTAGGAAAAGGAATATTTTACTACAGGTAAGAGTTAAATAAAGATACCTCAAGTTTGGCTAATATCCCCACTTTCTTCAGTTTGATCAAAGAACAGCTCATTTACATTTTTTTTAATTTCAATAACAAGCCAATCCATCCTTGATTTTTAAGCTAAAGCCGTAGCAGCTGATTTGCTTAGCAGTGTACAGATTACTTCATTTTTTTTTCAGTGCAATGAAAATAAGTTCAAACAGCCAGTTGTCCTTCCTCTCATGAAAACTCAACATCTTGAATATCTTTTCCAAGCAAACCCTGAATCTTTCTTTGGTCACTCACAGTGCACAGTGTTAATGAGTCCTTGTCTGCCACAACAGTTTGTATTTATGTTGGCTGCTTTCCCTCATGCTTCCCTCAGTCTGGAGAAAGATTTAAAAAATTCAGATTCTAGGTGTTCCTACTGCTCACATTATTGTGTGAATAGTGAAGAGCTTATAATAATAAACCAGACAGATTAGGGAAAAAGAGAACACAGCTGGTAATAATATTGACATGATTCTGGGCAGCAGGACAGACAATACTGTAAGGGCATTTTGTATTTCTTCACCCACTATCTACCATTTGCCACAGACCTTTTCTGCTCACAGTATCGAAAGCCTTGGTGAGATCAACAAAGGTAACATAGAGTCCTTTGTTCTGTTCCCGACACTTCTCTTGCAGTTGTCTGAGAACAAGTACCATGTCTGTGGTACCTCTGTTGGCTCGGAAACCACATTGGCTTTCAGGTAGAAGATCTTCTGCTATGGTGGGTATTAGTCTGTTCAAAAGAATTCTGGCAAGGATTTTACCAGCAATGGAGAGCAGAGTAATACCTCGGTAATTTGAGCAGTCTGATTTATCTCCTTTCCTCTTGTACAAGGTGATGATGACAGCGTCACGAAGGTCTGAAGGCACTACACCTCGTTCCCAGCAGCGCACCACAAATTCGTGAAACTTAACATGGAGTGCTGACCAACACGTCTGTCCTTGAGCAGGCAGCAGTCCCAAGCATTGAGGCCATGCTGCTGAGAACTCAGCTGCGCTGGGCAGGGCACGTCTCCAGGATGCAGGACCATCGCCTCCCCAAGATCGTGCTTTATGGGGAACTTGCCACTGGCTGCCGCAAGAGAGGAGGCCCGAAGAGGAGATCCAAGGACTGCCTGAAACAATCCCTCAGCCTTGGCAATATTGACCACAACCATTGGTCTACCCTGGCCTCCAATCGGCAGGCCTGGAGACACACCATCTATAACACTGCTGCTGCTTTTGAGAACACACGCAGGATCACTCTCGAGGAGAAAAGACAATGCAGAAAGAATCGCGTCTTGTCAGTATCACCTGGGGAGTCTTTCTGCTGTACGTTCTGCAACCGGACTTGTCTATCTCGCATTGGCCTTTTTAGCCATCAGCGCGCTTGTAGCAAGCGTGGGTAGAGCCCCTCTCAAATCTTCTTTCGCGAAGCCTAGCCATGATGATGATGATCTACCATTTCAAATTCAATTGCACTTAGATGGGATTTCCATGGGAATTAAATGTCCAACTTCAGTTGAATATCAGTACAATTCTGATCCTCTTATTCTTATACTCTCTTTGAAGATACTTGCCATAATCTATTTGGAGAGCATATCTGTCCACCTACAACACATTTTGAGTTAAACATATGCTAACCATCTATTGGTTATATACATTTAAGGCCACTTTGTCAAATGAGGCAGAAAAAAAGGAAATAATTATAAAGGCTATAGGAGTATAGAAGAAAATCACCTGAGGAAATTTATCCCAAGGACAAGAAAGTTTTGCATTAGAATACAAACAAATGTACATTTTTATCTGTAAAATAAGATTTTGACACCAATAAAAAAGCAGCAAAATTACTGATGCAAAAACTTCAGTTCTAGAGGACTGTAGCAAGTTGAAAAAAATGCAAATTCCTTTTTTTTCAATTTGTTTAAAATACAATACCATTTCTAATTCCACTAACATATTTTAGGGTACACCATCTATTCAACATGATCTTAGAGAAATGTCTCTTGAAACTCTATTATTGTTTTTTAAAGTGATTATTTCTATGTTATACAGAAAGTCTGCCAAACAGCTAAAGATATCATTCAGTGAACTGAAAAGAAGAATTCAAAAGTAAAAAGTAAACACTCACATTCATGGCTGTAGCATATATTTCAGCTTACATTTTATGCTGTTGTAGCTTTCTCAGTGATTTATTAACCCTCTCTATCATCTTTATCAATTAGCATTCTACAGCTAAGCCCTAATTATTCATTTAATGGAAAATATTTTGGACACTACATTATCACATTCTCTTGACACACTGAGTCTCAACTTGTTTGCTTTTCTTTCTTAGATGTTCTCTTAGTACTTAGTCAAAAATTTAATCCTAATCAAGACTGATCAAAAGAATTTCACATGCAAGTTCCACTATTAAGTTGATCCAAGCTTTCTTCGCTTTTTTGTCTGGTTAGTGTAGTTTGCCACAATGCATTACATTTTTCTCTTTTAGAACCACATTGAGGACAGGTAAACAACTTACAGGAACCTTTCCAGAAATAACAAGATGTAACATGCTTTTGAAGCTGGCCTCTCTAAGACAGCAAAATGTAGCTTTTTAGTCTAAGATATTCAGGTGACTACCATTTTTCCTTTTGTAGAATACTTAATGAATGAGTGATAAATAACTTCATTTCAAAAATAATGTTATGCAACCAATGAGAAAAAAAAAAAGTACAAGTATTTGGACTTGTATTCAAAGGTTTTGGGGGAAGAGAAGAAAATCCCCAGAACAAACACCACTGTAAAGATGCTGAGAGGCAGGGAAGTAGTGCATCATTGTGACAAAGAGTAAACCACCTGTTAGGCAAGGTCACATAAAGGTTATCTTCTGCTATGTCTCTATGTTTCTATTTTAAGGGTTCACAGACATTTTAGCACAAAAGCTTCTTACAATCACACTGCATTCAGAAATTCTAAAAGGGAATGTGCTTGCCTTTTCATAAGTTGGAGAAACCTTAAAGTACAGCAATGTAGGTCGTTTTACACTTCACCGAACCGTTCATGTGGCTCTGATTTGCGATTCATTCAGCCTGGAGAAAAGGAGGCTCAGGGGTGACCTTATCACTCCCTGCAACTACCTGAAAGGTTGTTGCAGTGAAGTGGGGGTTGGTCTCTGCTCGCAGGTAACAAGTGACAGGATGAGATGAAATAGCATCAAGTTGCCCCAAGGGAGGTTTAGGTTAGATATTAGGAAAATCTCTTTACTTAAAACGCATGGAGAAGTGATTGAATCAACAGTCCTTAAGGTATTTAAAAACTGTGAGGATGTGGCACTTAGTGACATAGTTTAGTTCAGCACTTTTCACTGTTGTTGGACTTGATGACCTTACTGGTCTTTTCCAACCTAAATGATTCTATGATCTGAACTATATATTGTCATTTTATTTTCATATTATGTGTGTGTTTCACTCATAATAGCTTATTATGGTCTATAATTAACAATTTTGCTCAAAGCAGAGCTGTTTTCACATTCCACCTGGAAAACACTCAAAAAATACGGCCCTTGCTTTAATAACAAATCTGACAATGTGAAGTTGTGCATGTGTTCTGGTACTGTTGTCTTTGTCATTTGACTTCAATACGTTCATGGATATTCAATGTATTGACTATAGTACTCTTGAAGAAAAATATTAACACTTGGAAAATAGACTTACACAGTAACACTGAACACCCAACAAACATGCAGTGATTTCTCAGCGTATCTTAGAAGAACCTGCACAGACATCAACAGTGAAAAATTATTAAATGACCACGTATTGAAGACAGAAGTGGATATAAGAGGATTTAAAATTGAACAAGAAGGCCCCACAGGTTCTTAGCAGACTTCAGCAGATTGAACAGTCTTTATATGCTGCATTGCCCTAGAGCTGGTTTTCTGCTAAAGTAACCCTGGGCACCAGATTTGAGGAATGAATTTGTAGAATACAGTACTTCTGTTGCAAATTCACACTATTTTTCTGAGTTGGAACAGAATTGATCTAGATTCATTTTTATACAGTTTTAAAGTCTGAAATCATACAGGGAGGAAGAAGCAAGAAATTTATTTCCAATTATGCTATTGAATTTTTGATGATTTGCATGCCCTGAGTGGGAGTAATATCCTTCAAAACAGTTATCATGCAAAAGATTATGGTCAGTGCAGGCTGAGCTTGGTGCTTTTAGCTCCTAGCAGAATGAAAACAGAGCGGCAAGAGTATAGATGTAGCAGCAGAGCTGAAATTATATTACACTTTCCAAGTTATGCAACTAATTATTCCCCTCATTCTCTGCATTACAAGGAACTGGTTGTGAAAATTCACATCTTGGCTTGGACAAATAAAGACTATCTAAATGCCCTGGGGCATCCCAAGGGATTACATTTATTCACTGGAATTTCACTTTTCAATACGCTTTCGATTAAAGAAAGGAAAAAAGTTGTATTCAGCAATAAAAAAAGAAAAAGGAAGAACTTGCAAAACAACCCATAAACCTTAGAGGAAAAATTCCAAATTCCAAATGTTTTCATATAAACTATCTTCTTTTTTTTTTTTTTTTCCCAGTGAGTTACATGCACATACAGCAAGTATATATTATATGTTCTCCAGGGTAAAAACACTGTTACTTAAATTACATTCAGATGATTCCTTGATAAAAAAAAATCAATTTGCTAGATCAATTTTTCTTAAACAATTTTATCATACTCTGGAGCAATGAACTAACCAAGAGGGAATGTTTTTCACATGCTTTTCCGCCATCCCACTTTAGCAATTGCGAGAATTTGATATTGACAGGTGATAGGACGCTTTGAAGGATGAATTGATTTGTTAGCCTGTAGTGCTACAAGTCAACATCACAACAATAAAGATATATCCCCAGAGTGCCAGGGTCTGTAAATCAAACAGGAGGTAAGTTGTTACGTTAGGCATTTGACCCTGGAGGTAATTCAAGAGTGCAAGTTTTCTGGTTGTAATCAAAGCCATAGAAAGGAGAGAGGAAAGGAAACAATACTACATAATTTTACAGTGATTTTCTAATTGACGAAAATTCTGGTGCACTGTATCCATGTTGGACACTTCAAAAAAAAACAAATAAAGAATAATTTCAAAAGTTTGCTAAATGATGTTCTGCATCAGTAGGATTCTTGATTTTGGTGACAAGTTCCTGACAGAAGCAGGAATGGCATAAGAAATTACACATAAGATGGCTAGAGTGAGATTTCTATCTAATAGTATAGACGGGAACAATTATTTAACTTGTAGTGATTCTTAACAGCAACCGATCAACTCAGCAGGATATCATAAAATACAAAATCCAGCTACTGAAATCAGGGATTGATTCATTATGAAGAAGACTTACATCTGTGTGCTCAGGTCACATTGCTGAATGCCTTTTGCAGAAACGTGTCAAAGCACAGAATCCATCCACAATGCCAAAAGAAAAATTTAAGATCTGCATTCATGTCTGCTAATGACCAAAGATTTGGACCTTATCTGAGCTCAATTAAATGACCGATTTGGCTACAAGAGTGGAAAAGCATTTGCTCTGCATTTTTAAAAGTCTCAAACTTGGAAAGAAGAATTAAAGAGGACTTTTTAGCAACAGGGTCAGTCATCAGTCCCAGGGAAGTTAATAAAAGCATTGACATACATGGGCGTGGAACCAAGTGCTGCTCTCCAGTATTCAAGTACATACTTCTGTAAGTTGGCTGGAGTTTTCACACCTTGGAGACAGCCACAAGCAGAGGAAATGCTGCACAGCACAAAGCACTTGTGCTGTCACACACGTAGACATTTGATGCTAGTGTGCACCATCTGCCTCATCTAAA
>NW_020955199.1:291388-332839 GCF_003031625.1 Empidonax traillii
TGGTTTTTTTTTTTTTTTTTTTTTTTTTTTTTTTTTTTTTTTTTTTTTTTTTTTTTTTTTTTTTTTTTTTTTTTTTTTTTTTTTTTTTTTTTTTTTTTTTTTTTTTTTTTTTTTTTTTTGAGGTACCTCCTTGCTTGGGACCTCCTTTTTTGGGACCTCCTTGCTCCAGAGCAAGTAAAAATGGAAAGCCCTCTACTATGGAGAACCCTCAGTGATATCACTATGTAAGTTCAGAATAGTATTAGCTAGGTGACATCTGTTAGGCAAAGCAGTCACTAAACATGCGTCTAAATGAAAAGCTTTGTTCATCTTGCCTAATATTCACTCTGGCATAATCTAAGCAGCACCTCAGTCTGACAGCCAGGGTAAGGAACAAGCAACTTTATCTTCATTGTAGATTCTCTGAAAACAATGTCTTTGCAAAGCACTTGGGAATGCTGTTCGTATCATGTCCTACTCCACCTTTTAAACCATGTACCTCATTCTACAACTGAAACCTACAGACAAGCCAGTTTTAGAATAATTTTTGCTATCATACAGCAGATTGAACAAAATCCACCATGAAACTGTCCATGCTCAAAGTTTCTTTAATCTCACATGATACAGTAATAAGCCTAATTAAATCTCTTTTTGTCACATATTGCATGAAAAATATGTAGATATATATAATTTTTTAAATTTGATTCTTATATATATAGTTCTTTAAATTTGCCAAATCATGTCACACTTCCATGTCTGTGATTAGTTGGAAAGGTGCATAAAAGAAAAATCTTATTACAGTAATTTGTCTTTCAAACATTGTTTTCAAAGCTGTAGGAGCTGATTTGGTATAGCCGGGTCTATGACTTTCAAGGACAACCATAAACACTAAACAACTACCACAAGCTAAAAGAGTTAATTATATAGACAGAAGCTGTCTCTATGCATCACTGAAGGAGTTAAAACTTCTGTAGATTTCATATGAAAATGATTAATTTCAGCAGTAATATGTTTGAAGATTCATGCTACTATATTCAATAGGTATGATTGAAAGGATGATAGAAATTAGCCATTAGTGTTGCATCTCACTGATATCAATGAAAAGAAAAATTAGCATTTTTGCTTTTGACATGAGCAATTGTGCAGTTGGCATGTCAGTATGAAACATAATGAAGGGAGGAAGTAGCAACAGCAAGTGCAGAGGACAGAGGACTTAGTTTCTGTTCCTACCTCTTAAATATTTAACCTTTCTTGCCATCTAATTTTAGTACGGTCATTTTCCATTGCTGCTTACCACTTCATACACATATTGTAAAAGAGTTTTCCATACCACATGGGGGACATCTTTTCTTTTACTTTAAGAAAATGAGTTCAGCAAACCAGATAATTTTTAGATCATACTGTTTTTTTCATTTAGTTTGCAATTTCTGAAGTTCTCAACTTCAGTGACTGGGAAAATGTTATTCCAGGTTATTTTAATGTCATGGGTGTCTTGTATTCACTTACTTCGTGCTATTTGAGTTGAATTCCATCTAACAAAAGAAAATTACTTCAGTGTTTATTTCCATGAATTGTACTCTCAGACATGTGAAAAGTAAGAAAGTGAAGCATATCTCACTCATGCTCCATGTGGCACAAGCAAAAAATGATTCATAAAGTCTGCCTGACTATTCTTGCGGCTGAGCACAAATTTAAGCATACATCTGATGATCTAAGCTTGTAACATAGATGAGTTATGCTAGTTCTGAACCATAACCCTAGAAGAACTTCTTACTCAGAAACGTCAAATAGAAACTGTGACATTTTTTACAAGGATTGCTGGTATGCCTTTTTCCCACTCTGTGTGAAAGGAGTGCAAGGAGGCAAAAATCGCTGTAAACTTCCACCAGTAGGAATCAGAAGAGACCATTTCAATTCCTAGTTCCTCTAACAGTGCAGGTCTTAACTCCAAGGCAATTAATGGGGAGGCAATAACTAGCAGTTGCAGATAAAGTTAGGTATGCCTACAGCAGAGACCATATTATTTCTCCATACCATGGTAGCATACTCAGTTCCAAATGGATGCCAAAATTGCAAATAAACTACTAGACAGAAGTAATTTGAAGATATAGCCCCAAGAACTATCTAAGAAAAGCAAAGCAGATTTGGAAGGTGTCGCTTATGTCAGAAAATTACCTCAGAGATAAGGAAGCGTTCAGTTAAGTGAAAACATCTCAGAATAGCTCCTACCCACTAATATGAGTGGATGTTAGCAGTGTCCAGCTCACCAAGGCTTCCAACACACAGCATCTGAAAGCTGAGTGAGAAACCTCTGACATCAGTTCCTCTGTAGGGGTGTCAAGAGGTGTGTCCTCCACAACTACCAGCTGTAGCTTCATGCAAGGCAGCATAGCCTCCCCAGCTCAGGCTGGAGCCTGATATTCCAGCTGCAACAGTTAGGACAACTCCAAAGAAATTTTTTGAGAAATTCACATTGCTTTTGCATACACAATGGATATACGCAAAGCAAATAGGACACCTGAAACATAACAGCAAAAGTATAGGTTAAGGCTACAGAAGACCCGTGTCCTTAGGACTAATATGCCCCGGGAGCTATTTGGAAAGAGTTATTTTTCCTGGACTAAAAACAGTACTTCGTTTTGCTTTAGCCTTTCTCACTTTGAATTACCAGTAGCTTCTGAAAACACTGACGGAGATGAAGTTGGGAATACTACTGCTAAAATTCCTTTTAAATAAATAATAAAGGAGGGTCAAAGACTTCTGATACCCTCAGGTAAGTTTGCACGTATGTGTAATATGTATATATATATATATACATACACACACACATACATATATGTATGTATGTATGTATGTAAGTATGTAAGGTAGCCTGAGGCTGCCAGAAACTTTGCCTGCTGAATGAATTATAGAACAGGAAGCAGATGGGCTGTGTATATGAAACAACCACTATCTGGCATGATATGCTGCACAATTTGGCTGCAAAGATTAAATTGAGCTATTGAATGTTTAATACACTATGCATAACAAATACAGCCAGAGCCACAAAACAGCATAAATTACAGAATTGGTATTCATGCTGCCTTTCCCAGGAATCAATACACTGCCACAGCTCATAAGAGTCTGTTGTTTAATACACATAAAGAAGAGAAGAATTCTTCTATTAAAATGAATTATCTGGGCTATTTACCAAAGGAAGTGATTTAACAGTGGTAAAGTCTATGTAGTGCTGTTGAATGCAGATGATAATACTTCTTGTCCTTGTCAGCCTATTTCATTGCTTCTATCAGTTGCTGCTGCTGCAAGGTCCCATGGGTACATTAGCAGTCAGCCCAGGAAGTGTGTTTAAGTAATGGACATAATGTTCACATTTGCTAGACCAGCCTTCTTCCTAATCATGAATTATTCTTCCCCAAGGCTCAATTGGAACATTACTTCAGAAGCAGAAGATTTAATCCTTTTCAGCTGATTGGAGGGAATGATTACAGTATTATTTTCTTGTACAGGCTGTCTCCAGTAGAGGTGCCTTTTTCTGTCCCCATCTTTAATAGGCAGCAATCTTTATTTCCCTGGAGGGAAATGGCAGTGAATTCAAAATGGGATAAATCTTCAGGAATGTGAGGTGCTGAGACTGTAGATCACTGCTGGTTAGTTAATTAGTTTAGCTCTTGCTTATTTCATCTCCAAGACAAAACACCTTGCTATGAGGCAAAAGGAAAGAAACGTTCAAATAACTGATCACACTGCCTACAAAACCCAGCCTCTGTGCATCTGATTTTAGAAGATAACTTACAGCTTTCATTCCTATCTGATGCAATCACCCAAATAAGTAGTGCACTGTTCCCTTAGACTATTCTGACTTCTAAGGATTATTTGACCTGCAGAAATAGGTGATATCTTTATCCAGTGGAAACTGCTGGAACAGATATGGACAGGAGGCTACAAAAGGAGACATTTATAGACTAACAAGAATGTGGTTGCAGTTGGGATATAAAGATATGTTTCCTCAGACAGTGAATCCTGTATCCTGTGAGATGAAAAAACAAGTATGTTTTACACATAGATGTTAAATGTACCTTTGAACACTAGTCCCATGAATAACTGTTTAGAACTTTTAATAACTGGTGTTTCATTGCCCAAGGTGGGTATTATAGTTGTTTTATTTTTACTTTACATGAGAATATGGCTTGAAAGTCTAATATTTCCCAATAATTTTTCTTTAAAAAGGGTAAAACCCTCTAAGGGTTTTGAAGTCCCTTCACTGAATTAAGTGAAAACACAGTTTTTGCCATTGCATAAGCATCTTTTAATTCTCCTAAAATTTTCCTCAGGAGGCATACTTTTAAAATTATAAAAATTGAAGGAGAAGCAATGCAAGTTCATTAATATACTTGTAACACAAAACCTTGTTCAGTCCATATTTAATTTAGAGAGAGGCCCCAAATCTGTCATTCTGCAATTTATTTAGATATCCTGATATTGCTTATAAGTAAATTATACTGCCAAGAGTTATATACAGTGCTTGCAAAGTGTAGGAAATCATGAATGCCTGAGGCTGACATTTTTCAATGTCTAAAACAGTATATTAAAAAAACCCAAAAACCAAAAACAAACAAACAAAAATATTGTATTTTTAAATTAAATTTACAGGGAAAAGGCATTGTATAATGACTGCTTTGTTAAATAAGGCTAACAAGGCTAATAAGCTTTTCAAGGACTATGCCACCTGGGGTTCTTTTCTTCTTTTCCTTAGTATACAAAATTATTGTGTGATACAGACTAAGAGATATATGTTAAAAGGAGAACCAATTATTTCAGCCATTTCAACCACTGACAAAAATATTTCTTCAGTTCTTGATAAAACATTGAAACATCCCAGAGAACTTTTATCTTGGCATATGAGGTGGAGTATGAGGATTATCTGCAAAATGCTGATGTTCACACTCTGCAGGCTCACCCCATGAACAAAGCATGAAAATCTTTCCTCACTGAAACATTCCAATCAGAACCCAGTCACTATGTGCATAAGAGTTACCCCATAAATAATACCTGGATTTTACATTATTTGGTTTAATTTTTCTGCATTTACAGTTCTTTGCATAATGGGTAACATTCACAGCCCAGTTATTTTCAGTAAAACTTACCTAAATTTACTTTGTTGCAGGCAATGACATGCAGCCATAGTTTGAACAGAAACTCTATAAATATTACATTTGACGCTTGCATATATGGGATAGAACGTTTTTCTTTCCTGAAGAGATAGTGCATTGTCCTTCAGGATCAGGACTGCTATCTGTAATAATACATTACCATGGACACAGATTTACTCTGAAAAAAAGAGAAAGAAATTTATCACCTCAGTGAGTGCTGGAAAAGAGTGTGGAGTTTTACTTAAATAAGATAAACAGAGCACTCTTTAGTATGAAGATCAAAAATATGAGGACAGGCAGTGAGCACAATTGATTCTAAGGATCATCCACATCTGAATACTAAAACCTTGCTAGGAGTGGAAAATAAATTTCCTGGAGAATGCAATAGCAAAAGGAACAATGTCTAGGTTATAACATTTCACCTCCAACTGCACAAATGCTTAGCACCTCTGAAAGACAGGCTATTCAAATTTTCAAATTTGATCACCCCTAGGAGTTACTTCTATTAGGGACTATAACTAAGAATCCTTGCAAATTTTGTCAAAAGGGAAATATTTTTCCTATACTGACATCCATTAGCAGGGGAAGTGTGCAAACCTAGTAAGAGACTGCCCATTCCCAATGCAAACTCTGGAAACCACACAATTCAGATTGACAAGTGTATGTACATTGGTAAAGGGAGGACAGAAGAAAACTATCCACATCTACAAGGTTAATTCCCTCACTATGTCACTCAGTGAACACACACGGCACACTGGCCTATGCTGACATGGTATCTCAAGCTACTTCATGGTGTAAGCAAATCTCATACATCAATGCCCATGCTTGCAGTATTATTTTTGTAAAGTACTCTGGTTTCTCAAGCGACTCTGACTTCTTCCTCCTTAGGGTCTCCACAATCTTCACTTCCCAAGATTTTGTATCACCATTGCATCATCAGGAAGAATTCAATTTAATAAGCAGTGAAATGAGCTAAAGGTGTTCTAAGATGTATTGCAATTGCTTGCCCATCATTTCGCAGTAATTTCACAGTATATTCTGATTTAGAAGGGATCTACAAGGAACATTGAGTCCAACTCTTCGGTGAATGTCCCATGTGGGAATCAAACCCACAGTCCTGCTGTTATTAGTACCATGCTCTAACCAACTGAACTAATCTCAGGTTATTTTTCTCACTTTGCTCCCAAAAAGATAATTCATGATTTCTGGATTAGTAGGATCTGCTGCTATATATTCCTTCAGATACTAATAATTGGACCAGTTTCTTCTGATGAGAAAAAAAGTTGAACAGGTCTTCAAGAATAATGGAGATAAATGACATTTGAGCTCTTTGAAATCCCACTCTATTTTTGAGTTGCATGAAGACTGCACATGAAACACATAGTCTGGCTGTAATTCTCACAGCTATTTTTTATAATCATCAGTATCTGAAAATAAAGTTACAATCAACCTGTGATATAGTGGAATCAAAATGTGTAAAATTGTTTATAATGACAGTGAACAGAAAACAATTACCAGATGCTAGGAAGATGTTCCATTTAAAAATGTTTGGTGCTGTTTATTTTTTGATTAAAAAAAAAAAGCCAAACTAAACCAAAAGTAGCTTCTCTGAATGCATTCTGTGAATTAACTAACAAACAAGAAACGATGACCTACAACAACTGCCTTTTCTTCACTCAGTAAAATGAGTTTGACATGTTTTACAGGTTATTTGTAGATAACTGCCAACAACAAGAATTGTTTGAAAGTACATTTATGCTCACAATAAAAGCAATCCCACACAAAGCAGGCACCAAAACTAAAATACAGATGACAGTCCACTGAAGTGAGGCCACCAGCAGTTAATGTCTGGAACACAAAACAGAAAACAGTTTAAAATATGTAAGCTGCCCAACTTAATGAATAAATCCCATCCAAAAAGAGTTATCATAGAGAAATGTGAATGACTAAAAAGGAGTGAGACATTAGGCACTGTTCTGGTTTTAATAGTAAATGTCACAAATTCATGAACAGTCTCATGTGATTAAGTTTTCTGAAACAGCAAGAACATATTCATGAAATAGCAGTTCTATATGCCATATCAAAGGCATTTCTGTAATAATTTTAATTTAAAATATGCAAATAGTCCTGCTTGTAAGAGCAGAAATAGACCTCGGGTCTTTCACTCCATAGCCCAGCTATTAGGGCAATAGTTCACTATACTTGGTCCAAAAGGGAAAGGCAAAGAGCAGGGAGAGAGGGAGGGGCGGTCATTAATGTACTGTATATGAAGTTCAGTTGCATAGGTTTGCTTCAGATGAGTGAGAAACATGCATGCTTGACCAGCCTCCACAGGAAATGATGCCTGGGGAGAAAGGTGGTAGAAGCTTGAAGAGTCTTACTTTGAACACCAGGCACGACTGAGGCACTAATCACCTCTGCAGTAACAAGACGGAAACCTTTTTTGGACTTGATACCTAGTTCTACTTACATCCCTTCACATGGACTAAAGATCTTCCCATGAAAACAAAGCAACAGAGGACTTGAACCCAGGTGTGCCAAACAAATGTCAATCACTAGCTCAACTCTCTTGACATTAGAATGCCAAAGATTTATTTTAGTCTTACATTAAGCAGTAATACAGAAATGAGAGCACCTTCTGGAGTGCTGAGTTTACTGTACATATTAAAGGAAAGGGCATATTCAAGTTGATGTCAAAAACTTGCATTCAAGTCCCATGTGTGTTGGTTTTCTTTTAAAGTATTTTTTGAAAATGTATACGGAAATGGTTGTATTAAGTTATGTAATAAGTTTCTATGTAAGAGTCATAAGCTCCTTACAAATATGTAATTTGCTTTTTAAACAGTAAGATTGTATATTTATGCCAGAAAATACCCCTTTGGAATTTTTCTTTCAATCTAAGATAATATTGCTTAGCCTTTGAACATTCAAGGGTCAGTGTAACACATGAAAAGATATTTTTCCTAAAACAGCTTTAAAATAAATAGTACGGCTCTAGGGGAGTAAAAAGAAGCACAAACATCACATCCTCTTCTTCTACCTCTGTATTGTCAGTAAAACAAAGAATCAATTAATTCAATTTTAATTGCTAGTGATTGGACAATGTACCCATCTTTTGATTTCACAAAAATCAAACTGTCAAACAGGTGCTATGAACCTACTTTCATATTTTTTACTCACTTGTACAGTGCTTGAGATTGTGCATTGGTATACTTGAGAATCAGTGATCACAAATATAACACATTACTGGGAACCAACTGTGCTTGTGACTCTGCCAGGAGGTTTCTCTTCTTGAGGTACTTGAATGTCAGGTTGAGGTAATGAAACACTCAATGCCTGGGATAACTTTAGTCCAACAGAGAAAGCAACAATGTCATTTTGCTTTTTTTTTAACCTAGAAAGAAAGATGTTATTGGGAGATAAATTATACATTTTCAAATCCAACTTTTGAATGAAAAGGATGAGATGTATCCAAGTTCCAGTTATTCTAAGGTCTTAAAGAAAATTTCCAGATAATCACATGTCTATGCACTTTTTAAAAAAATGAATCCTACACATCAACAAATTTTGTCTATCTGAAGCCTTTTATCATGATAGCTATATGCAGAAGAATTTCATAATCTTCTCCAATAAAAATGTAATATCCACAGTAATGTCAACCTACATTCAGTTTTCTAGAGAGTACTGATGTGTAATGCAGTTGATGTTTCTGTCTCCCTAAACTGGAAGTCTAAGCATAATTGTGAAGACCATATCAAAACTAATGTCAGCAATAACATCTCCTCAAGTGAGACTGCTTCTCCCTTCTTCTTCTCTCCTTACTGATCTGAAAATTGTGAAGTTAAATAAAATCTATATAGAACCAGGATACTTAAATTTACCTCAACATCCATTCACTAGCTTATGCCCTAACCCTACAGCTTGTGAATATAGAGCCACTGCCCAAGACACTGCTGCCAAACTCTTCTGATTTTGTGAAGATTCACCAGTTGGTGCCATAGCTAATTTCACTGTAAAATAACTCCACTGGATAATGAATATTTATGAAATAGTTATATTTTGTAAAATAATTACATTGCACCAAAGAGGGAGAAAAAGGCATCCTTGCTTTTATTATTTCAAACTACAGCTTTCAGTTGCCCAGTCATTTGAGCTCTGTACACCACATGTCCCACCAAGGTATCATTTTTCTCTAAGGAAAAACTACGAGGAACCAGCTGACTTCTCCTCTCATTCTCTCAAATAGACAATTTAGACTTTGATTTCAAATTTTCAACTAGTAGAAAGCCTGGAAGTTGAGTGAAAACCTAAAATGGTGAGGGCCAATATAACTCCCCAGGAGTATTCACAGTCTTTCATCATCCCTTTTACAAGTGCATGTACAACGTGCAACAGCTTTGGAGAAATGTTAAGTCCTAGAGCCTCAGCCTGACAGCCACAGCCTAACAGCCAAGTTTGAAATCATCACTCGCTTCCAGCTGTTCTTTTACTACTTCAAATTAATAAGGACAGAGCAAAAGGTAAGCTGAGGGGAGAAATAGCAGTGGTTTTCAGTGGGAGGGATGGAAAGGGTAGATGCCAAGCTCAGGCTGATACATCAGCAGGCAATGGCAGCAGACTTGGAACAAGGGTGACCTGAAGCTCAAGTCTGCAGCTATGGCATGCTACATAAGTCAGGAATTTTGCCTGGCAAGAAAATTAACCTACTCTTACCAACTGATTTGCACATAGAATGAAAATGCTCTTGGCAGGTGTATCTTCAGACCCCTAAAGTTTTTTGCAGTTTGAACTCCAGCCCACCACTATCTTCCTGCCCTCTGCAGAAATTCCCACTCCTTGTCCCACGCTCGCCATGTAAACAATGTTGTATTTCCAGAAAACTTGCTTATTGTAAAAGCTGTTGTGGTATCCAAGTTCCCTGCCTTTTATTTAAAGCAATTATATATGCACTTCAGTATCTAGAAGTAAAACCTTAATCCCCAAGGAAACATATGGTTCATGTTTCCAAGGACTGCAAAATGCACTTATTTGTGGAATAGTCAGGAGTTTTTTTATAAATGTCTTTCAGAAACACAAGGTTTTTCAGCTGATCAGGACGTTTTCCCATTTAAATATTGATTTAAAACCTTGCCGAGTAAACCAAGTCAAAAAGGAAGTCAAAAGACAAATTTTACAGTACACAGAAAAGCAGCTGGTTTTCCCCCCTCAGGTCCTGTGAATTTAACCAATTATTTCTTCCAACAACAACAATAAGTAAGGTAAAGAATAATTTTGTTTCATTACGCTACAAAGCCAAATTTGCTTTGCAAAAGGTTTCCAGCAGGAGACGTGTACCAGCTTGGTATTTTTCCTTGTGAAGGACATGAGAGGACATACAAATTTAATCACACATGTCATTTCAAGACCATTTTAGTATGTGAGGGGAGAGGCTTTTCTTAGCAGCTGCTCTACAGTTCTTACAGGATTCCCAAGCAAAACTTTTTCAACACTAGTTAAAAATCAGTACATTAAAAAATATCACAGAAAAGCTTTGAACTTCGGCCACTCAGATGAAAACTGGTTTAATGTAATGCCATCTTGGGATATCTGAACCTGATGGAAGTAGTTTAGAAAAACACCAGATTTTTTTTTTTTTTTAAATTCAAAAGGTAAACAATTTAGTTCTTCATAACCATTAACAGTATCTTGTGCTGTGGTCTTTATGGTAACTTCAGTTGAATGTCATTCAGCCGTTTTTGCAACTGTCAACTTTGAAATGCAGAACTACTCAATTTATTTTATTTGTCAGGTGCCTTTATCAATCTTTTATTTTCACAAGCACCTGCAGTCAGGACATCCATTTTCCGAATAGGAGCAATGACACTTGTGCACTAAGAAACCACTACCTTCTACAATGCTTTTTACTATTCTCCCATTTAAAAAATTCACTGGCAAGGAAGCAGAAAAAGTAATGTAAGTCACAGGTCACCAAATAGAAACCATAGAGAGAAAAGAATATAATAATCCAGGGCTTCAAAACTAGTACTGATCATATGCATTCAGTGATATTTTCGTAAGTCAGGTTTGATTCGGGATTCGGTAATATGTTCCTATGCAAGTTTTATACCCCTTTACAGCAAAGGAACTTCATCTAAAGGTCCAGAGAAGGACACTCATCTTTCATACCTCTGAAGTTCACTTGTCTGGGGGTTTGCCCTTGTTTACCTTCTCTGTATGATCATACCCAGGCTATTGGTATTACCTATCAAAATGATATGAATGTTTAAAAATGTTCAAAACTCCTTTTAACAAAAAATGGACTTCCCTAATCCAATTAATACCGACAAAGTATAGGATAGCAACAGCAAGACCTTGTGTCCACGTGCCTTGAAATGTAGACAAAATCTTGTAGAAACCTTTTAAATCTTTCACAGTCCTCATGCTGATAAAGAGGTTAAACAGCAAAAAATATATCAGGATGTCATTACAGAGGGAGCACTCTGAAAGTAGCCAACTAACAAATGATTTCTGCAAGGACAACCAGCGGATTAAGAAGAAAAAAAGAAGAAGCAATGCAAAGTTTCAAGATTCGTAGGGTACAAATCACAGGGCCATGCTACTCTTCTACTATTCTCTCACCTTTACCATATATTTCTTTTGATTGGGCTATTAAATACTATTTTTCTTCTCTGAAGTAAACAACTCCCATCTGTGATTATTTTACATCTTCGGTAAATTTTGATAATTTCATCAATATTTGACTTCTGTGAGTTCTTACACTGATTGGAATTCCTTTCCCTTACACCCACTTCCAAAAATCCCAGAGTTTCTTACATGCCACTTTCATTTTAATTAGACATTTAATGTTCAGGCAACACATTGGTATATCTCATTTGCCATGACCAAAATATATGATATAGTCTAGAAACATATTGAATCAACTATGCTACAAGTACAATGCATTTTCAACTATAATTTATAAACAACCACTATGTATCATAGCTCACAATTTTTATAATCTTCTAAGAAGAACATCTTCAAAATAATTTCTAATGATCCAAATTAGAGAAATTATAGTCTCATGTTTTGGTTAATCCTGACATAATTTGCATAATTTGTGTAGCTATGGAAGTTTAAATTCCATGTCTACTGTTTGTGAAACATTTCTCAGCCTCTGACAGGCAGCTCTTGAAATTGTCGCCAGAATAAACCTATCGTTTTCAAGTAACATAAAAAGCAAGGTCCAACATTTCTACACCTTTGCTGCTAAAGTAGTCACTGATCACTGCTCAGAATGCAAATTAGAGGTGCATCATACCAGGACTGTCAGAAGGCTGAATTCCTCTGACAAGGAAACTAACAAAACTGCACTTGGTTCTAGACCAGCATGGCATGATTATGGAATCCTGAATATAAATGGAAACCTGTACCAAGTTCCTTATTGACCTTATATAAGGCATTTCACTAATTTAGAACGAAAAATGAAATAGTCATAGACTAGTAGTTAAAAGCAAGAAAAAAATGACAGTATTATAAAGATGGAAAATAAATCGAGCCCAGCTCATCAAACATCTATACACTTTGCAACTTGCTTGAGTGGTTTATTCTGATTTTTTTCTGAAGGACCTGGACAACATGGAAGGGCAATCTATTTTGAAAGAGTTAGTCTGTGAGAGTTAGCCTTACTACCACGGGAAGCAGAAAAATGAAGTAAGCAGGATAAGGTCAACACATTAACATTTGCATGAATTCAGATCCCATATAACTTTAATCCTCTTCAGTGACAGGCAAACCATCAGAGCGGAGGAAATGAGACTTTAACATTAATTTAAAATGCCTGGTTTAACCTTTAGAAAATATTTCAATTTTCTCTTCCTTTCCTGTTCTCCTTTCTATACACCACAAAGGCACTTTTCTGTTTCTTCAAAATTAGCTATGTCTTTTTCAAGCTTTCATTTAAATTTGGAGAAACTGTCCGTGCACACTTTATGAGACCTAAAGTACACACCTGGGACTTAAACTTCTTTCAAACTCCTTGTACCTCATTCCTGTAGACTGAACTAACAAAGAAGATTGAGTCAGAATAAGCTTCTATTCACCAAAAAGACCAGAGGACAAACTTTAGCCTGGGAATTCCAGGTAAACTTTTCAGCAACAAAACACCTTACAATAGCCAAACAGGACTAAAGTTACAAAGAAGGGCAGTCACCAATTGTTTTGCAAAAAGTGGTAAAGAATTACTGTTCCAATGGAAGAAAGCAAAGGAGTGTGAGAAGGAGAGAGGAGACAGAGAGAGAAGATCCTAAATCTTAAGTAAATGGGATTTAAAAAATATTTAAAAACAGTGAGAAGACTAAAGCTTTAGAAAGTATTTTGTTTTGTATGGTTCCTTGAGGCTATGTAGGGCAATAACCATCCTTCTCACTGGAATTCTTCACATTTCCCCAGGCAGGCGAACTGCAGCTTGCAGTGTCTAGAAACTGCAGCTATAAAAAGGATCAGTTTAAACAATCTGTCTGTCCTATACCAGCAGAATCACAATAAGAGAACACAGTGTCTGACTCAGGCAGGACATCAAAGAGAGTAAAATAATAGTGCCCCGAAGAACTGAACACACTCAGACCCAGACCCAAATGGATAGAAGCCAAGTTGTCTCGCTGAGAGACAGTCTCAAAGATGGAAATTTTTCGTATACAGTGATATCTTTATTTCTGACCACATCAGTATAGGTTCTCCTTCCTTTCTAGAAAGGATTTCTGTGTGAGAATACACTACAGAGCTTTTGGTAAACTCCATAAAAGAGTGTGGCGAAACAAACACCTGAGGAGAAGTACAAAGATCAGCATTTACAGAGCCATTGTACTGTCTACTCTTTTATATGGGTCTGAATCATGGGTCATTTACCGGCACCACTTGCATCTCTTAGAACGCTTCCATCAGCGCTGCCTCCGTACAATCCTTAACATCCACTGGACGGATTGTGTGACCAACACGTCTGTCCTTGAACAGGCAGCAGTCACAAGCATTGAGGCCATGCTGCTGAGAACTCAGCTGCGCTGGGCAGGGCACGTCTCCAGGATGCAGGATCATCGCCTCCCTAAGATCGTCCTCTGTGGGGAACTTGCCACTGGCTGCCGCAAGAGAGGAGCCCCGAAGAGGAGATCCAAGGACTGCCTGAAACAATCCCTCAGCCTTGGCCATATTGATCATCAGCATTGGTCTACCCTGGCCTCCAATCAAGAGGCCTGGAGACACACCATCTATAACGCTGCTGCTGCTTTTGAGAACACACGTGGGATCACTCTTGAGGAGAAAAGACAACTCAGGAAGAATTGCGTCCTGTCGATATCACCTGGGTAGTCTTTCTGCTGTGCCTTCTGCAACCGGACTTGTCTATCTCGCATTGGCCTTTTTAGCCATCAGCGCGCTTGTAGCAAGCGTGGGTAGAGCCCCTCTCAAATCTTCGTTCGCGAAGCCTAGCCATGATGATGACATGAGTTGGTATCACTCACAAAAAAAATTCATAATAGCTTCAAAACAGTAAAACTTTAGTTAAACATCTGCTGTTTCTCTTTAGATAGGGCCCTCTGCTAGGACATATACACAAAAACGGGGATAGTCACTCCCTATACAAGATGAGACATGGCAACACTACTTAAGGGAAGCACAAGCAGGAGTTCCAGAAATGTGCTCATGCTCCTTGAAGACAATAAACTCTTCATGAAATGATTTCAGAGAACTCTTTCTCCTGGCTCCTTTTTGGTCCTAACAGGAAAGTTGCTATCTGGGTGTTGAGGGCCCAGATGGACACAAATCGTAGTGAGCTCCAGGTTAGCTCCTGCAAAAATCACAAGTGCTTTCGTATTTTTGTCCACCTGGCACAACCTCCAAGTAATGTGGAATGTCAAAAAAACCAAGCCAAATCAAAAATTAAAACCAATCACAGATTCCAGTTCTTGATGAATGGGTAAAGGTATATGTTTATTCCACTTCATTAAAAAAAAAAAAAAAGCCTAGAGCAAAGCAGTCTTTTTTATTTTACTTTCTTCCATCACCACTGTAGTCAAAGAAGTTCCATTCTTCTCATTTCTTGCCTGGCACTGACTTTATTTTAAATAGAACCCCCTAGAGTACTCAGTTGCTAAATTGCTGCAGTTTTAAGCATTCTAAATAGGACGTTAGTTCTTAGCATGAATGTTTTGAAATCTGATCAACAAGCCATTTCTCAATACATTAAGCAAAGCAAGCAAAATTAGGCTGTTTTATGTCAGGTACTTAGCACAAATCCCTTAATAATGTGTTTGAGTGCAGAAACCATTAATAAATGCAAAATTCCCTAAGATAGGCTTGATTAATTAAGTCATATGTGTATCCTTCTAATTAAAAAAAGAACATTAGGCAGATGAGTGGAATTTCTGAGTACAAAATTCAAAGACTGTTTTGCTTTTATTTGAACAATGAAAGAAAAGCTGCTCGTTAATATAGCTGCTAAAAAAACAACAAGACTGCTGACACAAACCCCCCAAACTCTGACTTATTCAAAACAGCCAAGTATTTACTTGCTCATTTGTAGTCCAATTTTAAATCAGGTAGCTGCTTGATTAATCCAGGCAGTTCAAATTACAAGAGCAGCTGATGATATTATATACATAAGTAGATGATATGTTGGTTGCATTTCTTCTCAAGTTAATTGTTTAAAACCAAAGTCTCACAGGTTTTCAAACTCTCAGGAAGATCTACTTTATGAAAAAAACCCCAACAGTTTAACAATTGACTCCCAAGAATTGACTGTTTAACAATTGACTCTTCCCAAGCATTCACTTTAGTGTTGTGTGGACTACAAATTTTGATATGACACCATAATTGGCAGCAACACTGAAACAATAACTGTTTTTAAATGTATTGCTCTTCTGTTAAAACAATTAGCTTTTTGAGGTTCCTTTCTAAAACAATTAAGCCAAAATGGAAAGAACAGAAAACATAATGTTCTCAGACATAACAGGAACATAAAAAATTCTGCTAAGCCAACTGATACTGTTGAGCATAACAATTTTGCCAAGGTTATTTTTGTGGATAAGGAGGACTGATAACAGTCAGCGCAATTTGGTATAATAACGATACCAGATAAGCCCCATACAGTAAGGTTTCAGTCTTACAAACAGGAACCTGTTGAATATAAAAGGATAAAGTTAGTGCCCTGTAGGTGGGCAGACCTGGTACCTGTCAGGCACAGACAGTAGACTGATTTGCATTATTAGTCCCAGTTGGGAAAAGGACTCTGCTTTCAGGAGGGGTTTGAACTACATGATCTCCAGATATCATTCTGTGACACTGGCCCTTGAGAGCCTGACCTACTTACAGGAACACAATGTCCTATGGCTGTTTAATTACAGCAAAGTACTTTGATTTTGATGAGAAAACAACCAGGTGTCTGAGCACAAGAGTTAAAACAGTAGGCAACAATGAGTAAGCAGCAGAAACTGATAGACTTAATATAGGTTTGACAAAATACATTATATCCGTGGAACAGAGTGGAGAGGGGAAAGCTGAAACAAGGGCACAGCAGTGATTTGACTAAGATTTGTCAGCTCCCAAGAAACATTATTTGGGCTTAAAAGAACTGACAAAGTTGGCCTGAATCTGATGGCCTGAAAGAAACTAAAAGTCAGATCCAGTTATAAAGCCACTGAATTGGTTTCTCCAAAAGCAACTGATGATTCAAAAGAATTAAGTCTTTTAATTCTTCAGCTGCTATGTCCTAGGCCAAAAACATAAGTACTGTTTCTCAATAACAAGCAAGCCAGGTCAACATAAAACCAGCCAGAAGGCTGCTGTATGCAGTTCAAATTGGTTAGGGCAGCTAGATTTCCAGGCCTTATGTTTAGAGAATTACGTAATTCCCAAGAAGAGTGACAAGAGTTGAAGAAGGCCCATCATGACTGCTGATTTTTCCTGTGGCTTCTTCTAAAAGAAGTGGTCTGCTGCCACTAAGAGAGTGGCTGAAGCTTAGACAGACAGGCAGAGTCTGTAGCTAAGAAAAAGACAATCCATTACTAACACACAATGAGTGCAAGATGACTTGCTGCATCAGATATGTAAAAGGTTATATGACAGCACAAATTTGTGCAGTCTGGAATGTCACTTCAAATTAAGCAGGAAACTACTTTTATTAGACAAGTAAGAACTGCATATTGATCATCATTTCAGTTCCAGCTCCCAAGCTTGGCTTACATAGCACCTGTGGAGAAGCACACAAGGAGAGGAAAAATATTTGCTGTACCATTTCTTTGGAGTGAATGTTTGTCTGGATACATAAGACTCCCAGACACAATTCACAGGCCTTTAAGCACTGAATTCCAAGACAGTGCAATTGGCGTCAATGGTCTTCTGGACTTGAGGGGAGGTCTGAGACCTCCATACAGAGAAAGATGTTTAAGTACCTCTATCCAAAAAGACATACAGCACTGCACTGTCTGCTTTTGTCATAACATATTTGCTGGCATCTGCCGGACTCTGCTTAGTAGAGTGATACAAGGTTATCACTCTTCAAAAAAATCCAGTAAAGAAGACTTAGACCAATGAGACACCCAGCATGAGACAACAAATCCTGTTACTAAGAAGTTAGAGGATTACAGGGGAATCTACAGAGACAAGAGTAAGGGAGTAAGAAGAGTAAGTACAGTAGAAGTCTGGTTGGAAAACATTTAAATCAGGAGGCAGGGAATGTTATTACAAGACTCAGACTTGAAAGAGGTTTGCCCAATGGCATTGCCAATAAATATGATAGGAATGACAGAAAACAAACACAATGAGTCTAGATTTTAATGTTTAATAGTAAATCCCACTAAAAAACAAGCTTCAGTTTGGTCCCAGTTAGGGACAAGAAAAAGAGAACTAAATTTCCTATTCCAGAGGGATTTGAGTTTAATGAAATTAAAAATTTTTGGCATGGGAGGAAGTAACATCCATCCTACAAGTCAGCCATCTTATCCACCAGTTTTGCTTTCCAACACAAATCAAACTCTCAGTGCCTTCCTAGACTGTAATTAAGTCCAGGCAATAATTTGTTCCTATAGGAAAACTCTCTTTTTTCTAAAGCTTAGATACAAACCTAGTGCCTCCTGTTGTTTTAAGCCCTCTACATTTTTCCTGTGCTATCCACCATCTCTCACGCCCTTTGTCTGCTACCCTCCTAGAAGATCTGCCAACATGCTTAGGAAGTTATAGTCTCTCTCATTCTCCACTCATCAAACTCTTCCTTTCCACTTATTCTTTCTACTGTTCCATCCACAACCTTGTCAAAAGCCTACATATTTCTGTTTGGGTTGTGGTGTTTTAATTTTGTTTGTTTGTTTTGGTCTTAATAAAAACCAAACCAGAGTTATCAGTTATGCTGTGTATTGTATGTATGCAAATAAGAGCTAGACTGGTCTAGAACCAGACAGTTTGACTGATGAGGCTACTCCTGATTTATGCGATTTTAGAATGTGAAGTCATGCTGATATACAAATAGAAATAAAAATAAGACCTTGCCAAGCAGACAGGTATTGAAAAATCTCCGTAAGAGGACTTTTGTTAATATAATTAGTTTTCCTTAAGCATTTGTTTTCTGCTATTTCATGCCCTTGGCTCTTGGCTGCCAGTGTGCTACAGTGCATGTCTATTCCCTGAAGATCAGCATTCTAGCATAGTTTATCTTTCCTTGGGACTCAGCTCAGATTAAGATCCAGGTCCACATGGTTTAATCTTCTAAGCTTAAACATCACACTAATAAAAAATTAATAAAAAAAATACAATTGTTGATATACAGATGAGGCTTCCTCTCCATCAAAAACCTTCTTCCCTTCACTGTTTCTCTTGCTCTCTCCTCGACTAAAAAGCTAAGAAACCTGGACGATTCAAGAACATACAAGTAAGTACTCCCTTTTCCTCACTTTGGCTGGTTGGTTGGTTGTTTTTGTTTGTTTGTTTTTGTTTTTGTTTGTTTGTTTTGTGTGTGCTTTCTTTTTGTTGTTTGTGTTTGGGTTTTTTTATTTTTGTTGGTTTTGCTTTTTGGTTGTTTTCTTTTTTTAATATCTTCTCTGCTTTGCAGTCCAAATATACACTCCAGGACACCAAAACAGCTCATTTTCCCCTTTCCTATATACCTATAGCAAACTAGCATTTAAACTGTGTGGACTGAGATGCTTCAGAAAACAAGGGAAAAATATTTTTCAGATTTCAACTTTACTAAAAATAGCATTTCTGTCTTTGCAAGACCTCACTCTGGTTGATCTCAGGGAGAGATGATGGGGCATGGACTTCCAGAAACAAGTTTCCTCAACAACTACATTTTCCTCGCCTGCACACAATCCCAGTATTATTAAATGTTTGCAGACCATTCACTGCAGGACACAAGGGCACAGCCAGTTAAAACCAAAGCCTGTAACAGGGATAAACACTGAAATTCTGGAACCCACCTAACAGCCAAGGGTCTGGAGCCAGGGCCAGGGTACACGCCAAGGCTGAAGCCAAAGACAGGAACTAAACAAGCTGCCAAGAGGCAGGAACCAGAGCCAGGGTATGATTCCAGGGTTGTGAGCCAGAGCCAAGATACAAGTCAAAGGTCAGGAACAGCTGCCAGGGACTTGGATCAACCACAGGCTTCAACTATTCAATAGCTGAAGAGAAAATGCAGACACCACTTTAACGCCCAGCAAATAACTACATGAGATGGCCACATGTGTGACTGTGCAGCTGAGAAGCATCAGCCCTCTCTCACTCAGCAATTTCTAGCAGACTTCAGCTAGCACTGAACTCAGGCCAAAGCCAGCAGTCCAGATTCAAACAAATTGCAAACTATTGTATCACAGCTAAGTGATAGGGTACAAGGTAAGGCCTGAAAGTAGTATCACAGTTTCCTTGCCTCCAGAGGCCTGAATCAGCTTGATAACATGGTTCATTAAACGTAACACATACATGTGGTGCTGCATCCTTGTGCCTTTGGCAGGATGAGCTACAGCTTTCACTATTGTGGCAGAGTGCAACAGGAGATGAAATGGTTGGATGACTGAAGTGGAGATCAGAGCATAAATAAGCTACAGGTACAAAACTACTTTTGTGGTAGTTTCACCAACAAAGTTGTGGCTGTAAAAATAGATATTTCAGTAAAGTCAGAAGGTAATTTAGCCCCTTTTATCAAAAATCAGACTATCTTATGAGCTCAAAGAAAATTTAGGAGAAAAGAAAATGCATAAATACATCCTCACGTGTAGCAACTGACAGGCAGCCATAGTATCATAATTAACTCACTGTCTCCTATAAGGTCTGAAAAATCTTAAATAAGAGTTAGAAGTTTCAGAAATCAGAGCAGAACAGCATGGAATACCTTATCACAATATTCGGCTAGCCAAAAGAAAGGAAAACAATAATTGCATCCAAGCTGTAGATGTAACAAAAGGACTTATCTAACCAATAAGCTAATAAGCCCAAGTGGTGGAAGAATGAACCAAGAAACATAATCAGAGCCCACTACACTGATGCATCCAAAGCTCATTTAATTATTATTAGAAGCACTGATAAAACAGCGTTGTCTAATTTGTCCTGATTAAATACCTGCCATTTTCCCAAACTTCATCCTCTCTCTATCATGTTTGAAATCAGTTTTAATGAGATGCTTATATTTTTCCTTTAACATAGTCCTCAGTTTTTTTTCTGTAGATGTCAGATTACAGGCTGAAAAGCAAGAAACAAGAAACATTATCAGCATCCAAAATCATTAGGAGTAATGGTCTTCACTCTCTGCTACACTTGCATTTTACACCTGCTGACCCAGGTCAAGTAAACACCTGCTTATGAAAGAAAAAAGGTAATGGTTTCAGTCTTTACAAAGAGTTTGTAAATGCATTAAAAGCTTAATAGTTTAGTTTAGAACTTACAGGAGCTTCTATAGTTCCATATGTAGGAGGGTGAGAGGTAGAGTTGTGAACGGGGATTCATAACAAAGGTGAGCTCTTTTTGTTATTTGACATGACCCTTCTTTGTCCTTGACAACAGACATGATGACCCTGTGCTGCCATATGATGTCATCAAATTCAACTACAGACATACTTTTAAAAGTGTGTGTAAGTGGTCTTTATTGAGAAAAGGAGAAAGATCAGGGCAAAAATGAAGAGGGAAAATATTTTGTTCAGCTTTGCTTGTAAAGAACTATGTTACCAAAACATAGATGAGCTCCCTTTCTAGATGTAATAACAGTTTGTTATATTATTATTTCCCTTTGCCAGAATCTCCATAGATATATCTACTTCTAGTTAAATTGCAATTATTGATTTTTTTTTTAATTAAAATGTTATTTTTCAAAAGCATCAACATTTCTGTGGGATTATAAAATCTGTACCTTGGTATTTAAGCAAATCTCAATTTCCCTTGGACTGAGAGAGTGAAAAATGAGTTCATAAAGCCAAAGAATTGCATTTTGAAGTCTCAGGCTAAGAGAAAGGGAAATCAAAATAACATAAATGTATATATTCATCTAGGAAAATCTCATAGCTGACTTAATGAGATCAAGAAATAATAGAATGCAAGTGATAGGACATATCACCAAACCTTTCAAATAATAGCTGTTTCTCTTGTTTGCTAAACAAAAACAAAAACAAACCACACCCCCCCCCCAAACAAACAAACCAAACCAAACTAAAAAACCCACATCAAAAAAAAGGGAAGAAAAAAACCCAAAACCACAAAACCAAACACCACCAAAACCAAAAACTCAGACTTCAGAATATTTAAAGCTTCAGGCTTTCATGTGGCTTTCCTCACCAGAAAATCAAGCTTTCTCAGTGAGAGAGGCTGTGAAATCATTGCAGAGAGGTTTTGAGCTAAAAGCAGTGGGGTCTAGGGTACAGGGGGCAAAGAGAGAGACATTTCTTCTCTAATTTTTTGTGGGAACTGTGCTGAGGAGGTGGATGTAATAATTCTTGCTACTGCTCAGACATCATTACTGAAGTCCTTTTCTTTCTAGTCAAATACTGGAAAATATTTACTATCAATAGTGGTAATATCATCGATCATCACACATTTGTTACATAGTTGTCAAGTATCTCCTAAACAGCACTGTTCAAACTTAATATGGAATTTTTTTCAAACTAAAGAAATATCTATGCATTGACAGGGAGAAGTCCTGTGGAGTTCCTAATATACTTTAGAGCAGCTAGAAATGATTTACTTAGGCCACCCATACAGCCAAGAAGAGTAAAAGTAGCTTTTAGTGTGTCACTTAGCCTGAGGCCTAAAAATACTTTGTGACAAGGTTATGACATATGTCCTACAAGTAGAAGCTCACTTCTCTACGGGGGAAGTACCTGCCTGCTATTAAAGCTGGATGGGTTGTTAACAACACAGGTGTCCCTGTAATTTCATAGCTGCCTGAGGGTTTATCAGGTATCTCTTCATTTAAACATCAGCAAGTGCCTGGAGGCAAAACCATATGGATAAAGTAATTTCTTACTTGTAAATCCTACTAATATATGACCCTGTGTTAATTCCTTGAGCTCTTTGAAGAACTATAACATAAATCTTTTTAACTGGCATTATCATCTCTTGCACACAAATCATAATTTATTCTAAGGTCATCAGTTATCCTGGCTGCAGCTCCAGCCTGACATGGCAATCCATTAAAAACAGAGAGACTTTTCCCAACAAAGTTTTTCACTTTAAATTTCCAGAGGACTGAAACTGTTATGAGGTCACTTTCAAACAAGTAGCTATCATATTTTTATCATCTCTAAGAGCTTCTGTTCAACTCTGCAGTCTATTAACACACCATCTTCCCCATTATTTATTATTTAAATTATTTAAATATTTATTTAAATATTTATTTAAAAATTGTTCAATATCCTCATTATGATATGTTAATGTATATTTGACCTTGGTGAGTTCCATTCCCAGTATTATCCCAAACTAACTCTTAGAATGAAGCACGCATCAGGGAAGAAGCTTCTGTTCTGTAAATATATTCAGAAAAAAAGGCACATTTTCCAAGTGTTTCAAGCAAGATTTCTTTGGTGTTTGAAAAAATCTTCCTGCTTCACATCTGTTTATACTCCTGGTTTGAATATGTTCTCTGTATCAAAATGGTGAAACATCTGTAAAAATATTTTGAGTGTTTATCATAGAAAGTCCAAAAAACACCTCCAGAGAAAGTGGAAAAATATACTACTGAACGTAAACTTTATAGAAACCTTAACAAAGAGGGGTTTACCAAATGGAAAAGGCAGCTGTAATGGCTGAACAATTTTTATCAGTATTCTAATAAATAACACCTCCTGTGCTTTAAATATTTAATGTAAAATCTATGGATTTATATAGCTTACAAAATGCCAGAGGCTTATTATCTTTACAGATTGCATGACAGGAATATTAATATAGTTTGATTCCACTTTTTCAGACAACAGGAATTCCTCCAGGTAGATACCTTGTGTGCTCATTCAATAATCTACTAATTACAGAATCTCTCAGGCAGAGGAACGTCATCAATCTGATTAAATTATTTATATTTCTGGAAAGCAAAATCTTATTAGGTCCTTCACATTTGACTATGTATATTATGCAGCTGTGTTTGTATTTTATGGTGTGGAGGAAAAGGTATATATTTTACCTAGGTATCAACATAGCTAGAAGAGGACCAGAGTCTTATATAGTTAGTTATAGTGCCATTCACAAATTCCAGGGCATACTCTGCATTGCATAGGTTGTCCACTTAGGACACTGTAACACTTCTGAGAATGAAGGTTTGTTGTGAGGCACTTATTAGGCACCTCACCTTCTCAAGAGCGATGTAACAACAGACACGGATGCATTCTAATGCACCCACTACAAGGAAACCAGGTTAACACAAGTGAAATTATTAGACACATTAATGTAAGATCACCAACTTCCAGAATTAGAGTGAGCATTGTTTTCTATTAAATACATCAGGACCAAAAAATGCAATATATGTTTGCAGAAAGCACAGTCTGATCCCACTTTGGTAGCTATGATTTTAAAACAAGAGCATAGGGGATCGTGAACTGATCGTGAAAATGTAATTTAGCACACAATAATGACACCAAAACTAGATGCCTTTCAGAATAGGAAAACCAGAAATTTTAATTGTTATCATAGCACAGATGATACTTTCTGCAACAAGTATCATCACATCACATGGAATAAAGTGTTGTTTTATTGACAAGCAACAAATTTCACTGTCATCACTGTACAGCATTGTGTAGTATATGTAACTTCTATTCTGCCACATTCTTTCATTTGAAATTTATCTTCCTACATTTGTATGACATGTGGAACAAACGTAACTAACCAAATGTTCTCATAGTAAAAAAAAAAAAAAACAAACCAAACAATAGTAGACTTTTAGTAATTTAAATATTAAGGTATTTAGAGATCTCTTAAGGATATGATTTGGTGTTGTACCTGTTTGAACTGCCGTATCAGACAACTTACACATATAGTAATGTTACTGAATAATATAAAGCTGTCTCTGTAGGTCATTATTCTGGTAACGTTTATTTACAATCAACTTAAATTCACATCCATTTAGGGCTATGAATGGCCTTAAATGTTAGCAGTATCCTTTCAAGCAAAAGGTTGCTGTTCTGCTTTTATGCAAAACATCAACAACTAAGATCATTTATCTTCTTGCCCTTATAAATGTCTAGAAAATATTTAAGTACAAAACAAACTGCATAGAAAAAGCTGAAAACACCAGTGCCCCATTTCGCAGGTATTAAAACACATGATGTAATAGTCCCATCTTACTTTAAAAACATATGAACTTTTACATTTCAGATTTTGGCATACTAGAAGTAACTTAAACAGTATATACTGTATGTAGTCAGCTACTCTAAATATTATGAAGCATTACAAGTCCTAACATTGCTGAATAAAGTACAGGTTTCTTTAAACAAATTACAAAGGATTCCTTCCAGTGCATTACTGGCAGTCTATCAAACATCTGGAAAGAGATTAGAAGGAGCAGCTTCACATATTCAGCTGACTCTTTTAACAAAAAGTAGTTTCATTTTGTGAGTTCATCTTGCTTTCTGGCGACGATAACAAGAAAAACACAATAACATATTTCACCTCTGTACTATGCAAATCTGGTCATATAAAATGTAGGATGTTCACCATAGTGAAAATGAGAAAGAAGAGTCCTTTTCACCTTTCTGTAGTATCTCCTGCAGTGTGTCAGAGCAAAAAGTCACTTTGTGTAAAACAGTCTCTATCTCAGGCCAAATTCTCTGCTAGACAATCTGGCACAGTATAACTGTAATTAAATAACCATCAATCATTTGTAAAATAAGAAAGTTCAATGCTCTTTTTATCAACAGGCTTCTAATGTGCTTCTTGAGAATAGACTTTCCTGGGGAACCCCAGTGTGCCTGGCACACACCCAAATGACAACACATGCCTGTTGATACCACCTTGTCAGTGGTACCATACCACTTAAAGCCTCTTAAGTGAGAAAAAAGCCCATTCTTTCAGACATGTCCACTTGAGTCATTGCCAGAGGAAATTTACAGGCCATCCTGGAGAATGTAAAAGTGGTGATTCTTCCATCTGTCTTAAATCATATGCATACTAAGCATGTTCCTGCAATAAGTTCACTGTTGAGTTGGACAATGTGCTCAAAGTTCAATATTTTTTATGCTTAAGAAAGTCCTCGACAGAGACTGAGATACATAGATAAAAGCACACTTTTTTTCGGTGACCATCCTCACTGTTCCTCAGGCCAGGCAGGTCTGATTCATGCTTATTAGGGCAAACATCTACTAAATCGCCAAATTTGCAGAGAAGAGAAAAACATGCAGTATCTTCCCTTCAAGTTTAAAGGCCTAATTTTCTCCTTCTCTGTAGCTACTGTGGTATCAAAAGGCATTATTCAGCATATGTAATGTTCCTGCAAAGTCTACTATATGGAGAGATAAAAATCCAAGTGAGTGGAGAAATAACAAGATTATTCAGTGCTGAATGAGCAGTAAAGGCCTGTTAGAAGCTCTCTGCTGAAGGATTTTGATTTTCTGTGGCAGATACTCTGTTTTCCTATATCCACTAGCCTTCAAATCCCAGAACAATGACTTTTTTTTCCACCTGTAAGATGTTGCATCAGACGTCAGAAGACAAAACTAGATTCAGAAGGCAGTAAAAACAGCACTGATTCCTAAACCTGTTAGCGGGAAGGAGAAAGGGAAAAGAAATCACAGGCTCAGCTGTAGGTAATGCTGCCACATTATTCATAGCTCTCAGTGCAAAAAGGTTTGAGACATAAATGATTGTGCCTTCTCAGCTAATGTGAATAGGTCTCTTTGGTCTTTTGTAGGAAAGATAATGATCTTGACTAAGAAGTTATGTACAAGAAACCTGTTATTTCCAAAAAAAATTCTAAGGCTCCACCTACAAAATTAAGTTTATTTTTGCCCCTCAAAAAAGACAGTTTCTATTTATCCTCAAAAAAAAAAAAAAAAAAGAAGACTAATCATAGAAATTGTTAAAAAACTAATTCTTACACAGTATTTTTTTTCACTCCAATTTAAATAGGTCCTAGGTTCTTATGTGTGTACTCCATTACTGAAAGTTACACTGTAAAAGCAGACAAACAGTTCTTCTCAATCAAATGCAAGTAGAGACTAAGTAGTCTACTAAAGTATAAGGCATGAAAAACTGAGGGAACGTAAGACAGAACAAAGCAGGACATGAGTAACAGATTGGAAACTGCAGAAACTTCTCTGGCTGCCATACTCTACAATGGCTTGCACAGCTGAGAGGTCTCCTGGAATAAGAGAGAGAAGAGGGATCAGTATGTCACAACACCTTGGCAAAACTTGATTTCAGGTGTTAACCTTTGTATTAAGAGATATTTGATCTTCAGGCTATCCAAGGTGTGTGTTCAGCGGTGATGACTAGAGGTGTGCAAGCAAAAACACTTGCCAGGGCAAAAATTTCCTTTTGCAATAGTAACTGACTACTCACAATGGGTATTATAAAATGCATTGTTTGGAGGAGGGTAAGGTTGCTATTTTGTTTCTTTCATTATAACTATGTACTTGACTATAGTTTCGTAGTTACCATTACTTTTTGGCAGATTAAATATTTGTGTGAGTAAATGGATATACAGTACTGTGCATTTTAAAAAATAACTATTCTTGCAACATCAACAACAGTATATAATTCTCATTGTTCTTATTCATTAAAAATTATAACCTCAGGTATAAAATAATTCACATTTCAGTCACCCCCCCCAAAAAAAAATCTAAAATTTGATTCTCAGAACTAGAATATACTCAGGAAGATCTGCTGCCTCCAGTGAAATGGCATTTGATGTCCTTTATTGGATTTAGCAACAAGTATCTGCAAGTGTGAATGAATGCATTAGATATGTGACTGTTCTTCTTGCCTTCATTATTCTTAGGGCTTCTTTTCCACCCAGTAAAGCAATGATATCAGACTCACTCTTTGGTTCTGTGTGGGTATTTTAATCCATAATAAGTATTGTCCCTTTATCTACTTAACTCTTCTGACTAAACTGGTATGAAATGCAGAAAACAAATACTGGTAGCCCTAAATAAAGAAAGCTGGGGGTAACACTGGCTAACCTCAATTCAACTGGGACCTCCCTGTTTAGCCAGGACTGCTGATACATAATGGAACATGGCTCAGTGAGCACTTTCACCAGCTTGCTCAGTGCCCTCAGACAGATCTATTCCAGCCCCACAGACTTCTGAGTAAGTGGGGAAGCAGGTCACTTCCCATTTCCTCCTGGATTATGATAGCTTCATTCTGTTCCCATCCCTATCTTCCAGCTCAGGGGCTGGGTACCCTGAGGATAACTGCCCTGACTATTAAAGACTGAGGCAAAGAAAGCATTAAGAACCTCAGCCTTTCCTGAATCCTTTGTCACTATATTGGCATGGATATTTTACACAGCATCTTGCAGAAGCTGAACTCCCTGCATTACACAAAGGCTATACTTCACGACCTGAGTTATTTTCCAGAACTTCAACTGAAGTGAAGAAGCATAAATGAAGAAAATGAAGCTCAGATAAACAGTGAGGCTTGATTCTCGGACATTAATGGTCCCCAAGGATGAATTATCACCATTTAAAATAAGTGTAATTAATTCTAATTCTAATCCTGTTCAGACTTTGCATATGAGGAACATGCCTAAATCTTCTCTAGAAAAATTTAACATGCCACATGACCACATAAAGTTGGTCACTTTATATCTAGTACTCATCACATTGATGCATGTTATTCTTCAGGAGTATCAGCACACTGTTTGGGATCATTTCTGAACAAAGACTATATGGCATATCTAGTTAGAAATTTCCTGATAATTTTTCTGCTACATAAACCATCAAATGACCAAAACGTTTTTCTTTTCTTAATTAAAACTGATGGCAACTTCTGAATGCTTCTCAATATCCACCTAAAGGGCTGGAGTGTGGAGCTTCCAGCCTCCAAGCCTTGCTGAATTCTCACCAAATCTAATGACCAAAACCATTAATGAACTATTTTCCAGTCTTCATGGCTGGTTTTCACAGCCTGCAGTGGCTGAGGATATCTCTTACCACTTGCCACAGCTTAAGAGGTCCATGTAAACCGTTCAGCCAGGACCACAAGCACTTTATGACTTTACAGGAACTGAAGAAAGGCAAAAACTGCGATCAAGAGGCAAACTTGAAAGATGGGTGCTCTCACTCCATTTCATCCACAATTTTCCAAAGTAAAGTCACTAGGTGTTTTCTAAGATCTTTACTTTTCCTCTCCATGGGAAATTTTGGAATTTCTACTTCTAATTTCCAAAAGCCTGAATTTTGACTTTTGGACCAGTTCTACTATCTTTTTGTCTGAAGTAGACAAATCATCATCATAAGAAAAGGAACACTATGCAAACTATCTTTCCATATTCTTCCATGGGTTCATCTGATGTCCTTAGCATTAGAATTTTAATGTAGGAATCAGGCCACATCTTGCCATCTTCTTTACCTTCTTTTAGAGTCCTGCATGGTAAAAGCAGCTAAGATATGAGCAGGCACCTGATGCAAGAGGGAACTGTGACCTGTTGATCTGCCACCCTGCCACTCTCTGTCTAAGTGAAGAACCAGATTTTGCCCAGACAACCTAGCACAAGGCAGGCCAGCAGCAGCATCAGCTGCAGCTCAGGCAGCCAGTGCTGGATTTGCCACCAACAACGTCATATCCAGGGGGACCCGCAGATGACTTGCGTAGCTCATCTCTCAGAAGAAGGAAACAGCTAGCTCATCTGGCTGCACTACTGATTCCACCTTGGTTCCCCTGGGAAAAATGTAGCATCCCTCTTCAAGGCATCCCATAGCTGCTCTCAAGAAGCTGATGCAATCAGTATGCTAACTGTGAGAAGGGGTGTTTTTGGCAGCAGTCACCTCACGGATGGGGTCACCTCACTGTGGGGCATAGACACCTAGTTACATACTCTGGTCCCAGTTTATTTTCTGCAAAAAGAAATCTTTATGCTGCTCCACTGCTGCTATCCATTATGCATACCAGAGGAGATAAGGGAGCTGCCAGCTGGCACTATGAGAACTTACAGCCAGTAGTGGCCATCTGGGGAGATGAGAAGATCCAGGTCTAGCTAGATTCAGTCATAAGATAATTTTGGTGTTCATGATCATATGTCTGTGATGGGCATTACTCAGAGGTACAAGCTCTCCAAATGGGGAGATATCAAGATTATTGTGAAGCCTAAAACAATAAAAACAAATCCAGGTTTGATGAGGGAGATGCATACATTTCATCCTTGCCTAGACATGACTCATCAACACTCTCCTCTCCACGCAGCCTGAGCAGCTGCCCCAGCACTTCCATCCCTCCCCCTCACTTACAAACTGTGTCAGCCATGAATTTACAGCTGTACCACTTCCCCTGCACACAACTGGGCACATCGTGCATAGTAATTAATTCAAGAACTACTGTTAGACTGTTAAATACCGTAAATACTGTTAAATAACTTTTTGCCATCAAATCAGGATGCAATTGGATCAGCTTTCACTGCCTCTGACCTCACAGCCGCACTACTCCCCACTTAGAAACACTGCTTCATTTTCATCACAACTGTGATGCAACAAGGAATTATTATAACCATTTTATGGAGGCACAGAGTGATTGAGCTCTTTGGTCAGAGTCAGCAGAATCAACAGCCAAAGTCATAAAACCTAAAATCCCACAACTTGAAAAATCGTCTGTCTTCTTGATAACTCCGATGCTACATGAGAGATTGTCTGTGGATGATCATGTTCCACCACTTCTTTCTAGCCTCAATAACCATTTCCAAGATTTGCAAATAATAGAAGAAGTGAAATATTATAGAAGAGGTTTATCTTTAAGCTTAAGAACAACCTGCAGACTAATTACACAATAAAAGCTCATGGGATAATACAAACAGATACTGCATTGAACACATTGAAGCAGACAAGGAAATAGTTTGAGTATACTGGAAAAATAATTCAAAAGTACAGCTACAGTCAAAGAACTACAAATAAATTTATTTAGAAGTATTTAATAGAAATCTTACTAAGATATTTTGATCACCCTGGAGATAGCTTCCTAGCGGAGTTTTCATGCTTCTGAATTTTCATGCTTCTCTAGCCTTTAAGAGTAGCCCTGAAGAGGCCTTTAAGAAGAGAGTGAGGCATTTCACTGCATTCCTTTTGCTTCAAATTCCCCCACCTCTCACTGCTGGCCTTGACAGCACATGTCATTCTGCAAGACACTTCCCAGTTCAAAAGAACAAGATGCCAACTCACTGTATAACTTCCCTCTCAAAAGAGCAAGTTTAAGCATCCAGAAACCTAGTTTCCAAAAAGAATTTTAACCCTGAAGAAGGTATTTACTGCAGAGAAATGCATTAAAACTCAACCAGAAGGCTCATTTCCCAGATTTACAGAATATAACTTAAAGATTTCTGCTGTTATACCACATCCAAGGAAAAACACTTCTCTTCCTCCCTTTCACTTTACTAGAAACCATGTGAAATGAGAAGGAGCTACACACGAACTACACCATTTGAAATCAAGTATAATGTAAGCAAAACAGTTTCAATGCTCTTTTTCTGCCTTATAATCTGTATCCAATGTGTTTCTCAGATTTTTTTGATCCAAATTATTGTCCTTGTGTTTTTAAGGGGCTAACCTCTTGCTTTGTTTGAATATCACTAGTACTTTCATAACTTGTATTAAAAGTTTGCACCATTTTCAATTGTAAAATAGAAACTGTCAACATGAGAGATAATTGTCTACATGAGAGAAAAATATAAGCTTCTGACCATTTTATAGATTCTTTTTACCCCTCCACTCTTCTCTTGTAAGACCCCACCTGGAATGCTGCACATAGCTCTGGGGTCCAAGCATAGGAAGAATATTAACCTGTTGCAGTGAGTCCAGAGGAGGGTCACCAAGATAATTAGAGCAATGAAGCACCTCCCTGATGAGGAAAGGCTGAGAGAATTGGGTTTGCTCAGCCTGGAGAAGAGAAGACTTCAAGGTAACCCCAGCTGCAGCCTGCCAATCCCTGAAGGGAGCCTACAAGAAAGATGGAGAGAGACTATTTACAAGAGCATGTACAGAACAAGGGGAAATGCCTTAAATCTGCACAGGGTAGGTTTAGTTTAGATACTAGGAAAATATTCTTTACTGTGAGGGAGGGGAGGCACTAGAACATGTTTCCCAAGGAAGTTGCAGATGCCCCATCCCTGGATGTGTTTAAGGCCAGGTTGGATGGGGCTCTAAAGTAACCTTGCCTAGTCAATGGTGTCCCTGCCCACTGCAAGGGGGTTGGAACTAGATGACCTTTAAAATCCCTTCCAACACAAGCCATTCTATGATTCTATGATAAAAGTAATTTAATTATTCTGATAGATCTGTCATTTTTAGGTAGTTATTGTTGCACTTGGGTTGTATAAGGTGATATGTTCAGTTAAACATTGAGTTACAGTGAATAGTGTCACTGTTGGGTGGACTTTAATGTTGAGAGTTTAGCCTGGCTGATCTGTAGTGATTCATAGAGATAAGCTCATTATAAGTTCCATAAGAAAATCATGTATCACATGAAGGAACAAAAACCAAAGGAAGATGCAGCTGGACTGTCAGGCAAACTTGCTATAAATATACACAGTAGCTGCATTACATACTTTGGAGGAATAATAAAACAGCAAAGCAAAAATACAGTTCCCTATGAAAAGAAACACTGGTTTTGGGACATTTTCATAGGTTAAGAGCAAGGAAAAAAGCAGAAAATAGATAGATAGATAGATAGATAGATAGATAGATAGATAGATAGATAGATAGATAGATAGATAAAGAGAGATAAATAAACTGTTTCAAGGCTAAGTGAAATTTTGACAAATAGGATAAAAGTTCATTAACTATCTCTCTGAAGATAACTTTGAACTGTTTATGGTCTGGAATCCAGAAACCTTTCTCTATGTCTGGATATCCACGGAAAACAATTTCTGGTAAAACACTTCACAATAGAACAACTAAGAGAAGACAATGGAAAAGATACCAAAGTCACTCTCTTTTTAGTGAGACTTCTTACATTTTTCTTCCTGAGGGATGAAAAATATCAGTGTATGAGATTTATGATGGGAAAGGCATACCACTTTCTGCACAATTCCACTGTTCAGGAGGTTCTGCAGTATTTGCAGAAATATATGCCCAAATGATGTAACTTACACATCCCTACTATAAGCTTCCTTGTTTTGCTATGCGCAAGAGCTTCATCTGCACTCTTTTCCAGCTGTAATGCCCAAACTGTATTTTAACCTCCAAACCTATAACAGTATAGCTGAGAGCCTGCTTTGTGGTTTGCAGACTGCTCACACACCTCGTCTTTCTCTTTTCTCTCATTGTCCCATGTTGGTTCTGCACCTGCACGATATTACCACTATCCCAAGCACCTTCTACTGTCTATCATACAAGTGCCTTTCACCTTCTTGGAGTCCTCAACACTAGCAAGGTACTTGTTTGCTCAGTTACTCAGTAGTGGTTCACATCCTGCACTTTCTTCGAATTTGACATCAGGCATTTAATTATTTTCCCATCTTCCATGCAGAAATCCCATAAGTAAAAGTCAGTTGAGAATAATGCAGTTTCTCTTTTTCTCTCTGTCTCTCTCTTTTTTAAATCAGAATTCAAAAATCCTGCTGAATGCCATTACTTTCACTGGACACTGAGGGAGCCATCTTTCAGCACTGTTTGTACAGAACTTTCCACTCAAGCTACAAAAGGGTATCACTTACTTCATTTAGGTAACACATCAACTGAAGAACAGTTTTCTCTTCCTACCTCAGATTTGCCTCCTTCTCATGTGGACACCTCTCATGTCCATGTCACAGACTCATCAGAAAAGTCTCTTGGAAAGGGACACTCACGCAAAACTGAAGTTGTTCTAATGTATGGGTCTTGGTGCTTGAGTATTTGCTTATTCCTTTTCCCATGGAGATTTCAGCATATTCTTACTCTACAGTTCCCTTCACTTTGTCCAGAGAATACAAAGTGTTTGCAGGTCTCAAACACATGCATAGCATTTCTCCCCTAACCCCTTTTAAAACAAGTATTTGTCTTTTAATCTTGGATCTTTAATGTAACATTTTCATTTTCTGGGTAAAAGCAGCCTGAGCTGCTGTAACGACAGACCGCAGGTGTCCTCAGGAAATTCAAAGTGCTTTAGTTAAGACGTTCTCAGTTTCAATAAGGTGGGTGTTTGAAATTAGCACTTGTCACATTTATCTTATGTTAAGAGTGGTTACAAATGCATCACTGAAACCATCACACTTTAACAAGCTGCCAGAAAAGATTAGTGCTACCTAGCTTTTACATGGCATTTTAGATGTGAATCTCAAAGCACACTACAGAAAATGGTAAGTAACATGTCATTTAGCAGACAAAACAAGAGTGAGAGACAGTGCAGCTAAAAATCCTGCAAGAGAAAAGCAGTTCCTTGTGGGGTGAGTAACACCCTGAGAAAGGGTGCTCTCCGCCTGCCTGCCAGCAAGATTCAGAAACAACTTGGAACCATGGGTCCAAAGAGCAGGGTTTTCATGCCATGTTATGGGTGTTGAACTCTTATTGCTGCAAAAGAGTAAAGGCAAGGCACAAGGCTCCCTACAAGAACTCATTTCCACAAATTGGCCTTTCCCTAAAATGTTTTCTCAGTTTCTTTTTTCACCAGCTTTTTCCATTCTAGCCCACTCCAATGCCATATTTTGAGGTTCTATTCAAGCTAAATGTTACTGCTGAAACTTCTTGAAACCTTCCCAATTTATACCCAAAAACCAAAGAAAGACTAACCAAAACACACTTTCATATGAAAATGTCAGTAACTATCTAAAACCGCAATGTATTCCTTTAGCAGATGATTAAAAACAAACTGGCTTTTAGCCAGTCACACTAGTCTGCTGTGTTGTACTGTATCTTCCCTCACTAGAGCATATTGAAGCTTTTTTTACTAATCATGCAGTCTCTAGCGTTGATAAAAGACAAGCAGCAGACAGAAAAAAGAAAAAAGCACATTCAAACATCCTTTTGATAGAATATAACAAAGGTAGTTTGTTGTTATGCCAGCTTAGAAGGCGGTAAAAAATAGCAAACCCTCAGTTTTCAGAAGTAAACAGCTTTTAAAAATATTTATTTTAAAACGTCTTTGTGAGAAGTCTGTGGCTTGAAGAAACAAAATTCCAACTACATTCTTCAAGGAAGAGAAATCTGTGAAGCAGAGCTGGGTATTCAAAACTGAATTCCTTGGCTACTTGAAGTAGCTAGGAAGTAAATGCATAACATACATAGAGGACCATGCTAAAGCATCTTTAAATCTCTATATGCCTCACATGTTTGAAGACTACTCAAAAGGCATCTCAGAGAGGACCACAGCACTGCCTAACTTCTTCATATCTAACATCTTGCCTCAGCATCACCTTCTCTGCCTCAGTGACACCTAAACATTTGCTAAGGTTGGAGAAGGGACATAGCATAGGTTTTTCTGTTGCCTATCCTGAAGTCTTTTTCAACACTTTGAAGAGTGGGTTCATGCTTCTTCAGCCATATAACATGGTTTAGAAGTAACTGGAATGGGAATTAAAATTGTAATATGCATATTTATGGTACAATACCCAAAACATAGAGTAAAAAACAGTTTGAGATCTACTTTTGAACTGTTGGACTGTCATGGCAAAGGCAGAGTTCAAAACAAAACATGTTTCCCACTTAAAATTACTCCAAGTATTATAAAGAATGGAACGAGAGATAAATTTTCCAAGGACTACAAAAAGTTTTTAAAACATATTTCATAATGATATTACATGGGGCTTCTAGTTTGAAGATCTCCTGTTCATATTCTCCTTGAAGGTATCGTCCCAGTTAGCTCATGTTCCCTTGTGATGCATCATTTGTACTCAGGATGGTTGTATTCCCTCCCAGCTTCTCCACAGTGAAACCCAGTCAGGAATTGTGAGCACTAGGAAGAAAAGGAACCTGAGGACACAGAAGACTTCAGATCTGAGAACAAAAGGAAATACATTTTCCACAATAGATTTTCTGTGGAATAGATTTCAAGTTTTTTTGAAAAAATTCTGATTTTCAATTAGCCTTACTTACAGACAGCAACTTCCTTTTTATTGGTAGATGGTCAGCAGATATTCTAAGCAAATTTCTACAATTAATTATTACAACAACAAATAACAAATTATCTAATTAGATAGTGATACAGAAGCAATATACACTTCAAAAGGAATTACTTTGCAAGTGAGCATATTAATATATTTCTTATACTACAATTTCAAATAATACACACTGAGAGAAAATGGATTTTGGTGACCAATTAAGGTTTTGTCCAAACCTTGATATTTACCATATATACACATAAGGGCATGAAATAAGTGGAATCATTCAATAAATCACACTTATATTCATAGCCAAAGTATCCAGCATGCTATATTAAGCAGTAGCTATCAAAGAAGTAGTAAAGATAGCTATTGATATTTCTATCTGTGTATTGGCTGGTTTATTCATTTGTTGCTGGGTGAAGGGTTTTTTGTTTTGAGTTACATAATGTAATTTATTTTTTTCAAAACTGAGAAGCTGGAAATAATGCCATAGCTTTCAGCTAAGAAAGGAACTCTCTGTATTGTCTAGAGGAAGAGCTGAAAAAGATAAAAGCAAGAACATGATATTCAAAAGATTTAATGGCACATAAGAGGGTACTCAAACCCTCCCACTCAAATTTTTTTTTTTTTTTTTTTTTTAAAAAGAAGGGAATGGAAAAAACAACAGAAGTATTCACAAGGACAGTGCACGATTATTTATTTCAGCAAACACAGGAGTTCACAGCCATCTTATTCCCTGAGCTAATATTTGGAAAATATTGTATTTTAGAAGACATTCCTAAAGCCCTCTACATCTTTGCAAGACAGAAGAGGGTAGGGAAATTTCAGTCATCATTATGACCCATATAAAAGAAATACAGTAAGTAAGTAAAATTACTAAAATGATACTGCAGGGATTACTATACTGGATAGATGTTAGATTTTTTTTTTTTTCTTAGAAGACAGAAGTTAAGAAAAAGTGGTTTTGGGCTGACAGGATAACGTTCATGCTACTCTCTGAGTTACAAGCTTAATTTTCCTTTCTGTGCTCTAAGTCCGGTTCTATAGAAATGTCCAGCTTTTCATTCCTAGTTTCTTCTTCATACTCTCAAGGTTGCTCATTTTTTACCTTATCAGTTTCTTCAAATCCTATTTGAAATTATTAGAAAGATATTATTTTTCAGTTGAACTAAAAGCATTATTCCATAGAGAAATGACAAATTTATTCTCTACCACAAAGCAAAAAAAAGGAAATTAAAACATAATTATGTGCACTTTGTCAAAAATAGATTGTTTCCTGTGCATTCTTAAAAAAAATATTCAGTGCATGCTTTCCCCTGAAGAGTAGCATTTCAAACAACAAAAATTTCAATCAGTTACTACCAATTCTAAAAGTCTCAATGCATAGGAGACTAAAAAAAAAGTTAACACAAATCCCACAAAAACTGCCATGAATTAAAAAACTTGCCTTCACGGCAACGTAATCATCTAAAACAGCCAAGTAGACAACAACACTTCTTCAGTTTCTTCTCTCTGCCTTTCTAAAGAAACCCAGTCCTTTACTGAGTGCCCTTTTTTCTTCTCCAGCTCTCTTCCCATTGCCTTTCTTTTCCAGAACCATTCAGTTCTATTTCAAACCCCTTCAGGCAAAGCTTGGGGTAGGCTGCAGGGAGTCACACCTGAGGCTCACTGCCTCCAGATATGTAGCTAGGACAAAGTGAGCCTATTTCTTGTTCAAAATTATTTTAAAAGCCATACCTTTTAGCTGAAAATTAGGCAACAATAAAGGGGACCCTTTATTCATAATTTGCTCTTTCTTAAGCCCTTCTCAACCTCAGTGAAAGGATGCATATGGGGAAGGAATCACAGAACATGCAGATTTGGAAGGGACTCACAAGGATCACTGAAATCCAACCCTTAGCCCTGCATGAGACCTTCCCTAAGAGTCACACCATGTGCCTGAGAGTATCACCCAAACACTTCTTGAACTTGTTGGTGATGTAATCACTTTCCTGGGAAGCCTATTCCAGCATCCAACCACACTCTGAGTGAAGAATCTTTTTCTGATATCCAACCTAAAGCTTCCCTGACAAAACTTCAGGCCGTTCCCGCAGGTCCTGTCACTGGTCATCTGTCAGAGGTGAGATCTCTCCTGTCAGAGGAGAGATCAGTGCCTGCCCCTCCTCTACTTCTCACAAGGAAGTTGTAACTGCAATGAGGCCACCTCTCAGTCTCCTCTTTCCCAGGATGAACACACCAAGTGTCCTCAGCTGCTCCTCATACGGCTTCCCCTCAAGATCCTTCACCATCTTCTTTGTCCTTCTTTGGACACTCTTTAAGATCTTAATGTCCTTCTTACATTTTGGTGCCCAAAACTGCACACAATATTCAAGGTGAGGCCACCCCAGTGCAGAGCAGAGCGGGACAATCCCCTCCGTCGACTGGCTGGCGATGCTTTGCCTGATGCCCTTCAGGACACGGTTGGCTCTCTTGGCTGACAGGGCACTGCTGACTCATATTCAGCTTGTCATGGACAAGGACCCCCAGGTCCCTTTCCAAAGCACTGCTTTCCAGCATCTCATTCCCCGGTCTGTATGAACATCCAGGGTTGCCCCATCCCAGGTGCTCCATCCCAGGTGCAGAATCCAGCACTTTCTCTTATTGAATTTCATGTAGTTGGTGACTGCCCAGTCCTCTAATTTGTTGAGGTCTCTGTAGGGCCTCCCTGAGGGAAGTTTGATGCCACATGCCTACTCTCCCTGACTAGGCAGTGGTTCAAAGTCAAGGCAATCACCAAAAGTAGCAGACACTGGATTTTGGCTTCCTGGCATCTGGGAAGGGGTGTTTGGCAGGATTCGGGTGATTTCCATGCCCCCTACTCCTTAGCGATTTTCAGGCAAGCTCTTCCCATTTGAGAAGAGCAGTTTCTAGATTCCAGAACTTTGTTATGTTCCTTCATCTCTCACGTGAGGCAGCAGCAGTCACGTAATGAATATATTAAGAATAATTTTCAGATTAGGGAGACTTAATTTAAGTATTTAAACAATTCACACTCCTGTTGATGCTGGGAGTGGCCCCATGCTAGCTTGCTTTCAGATATTAAACACAAGCCATGCAGGTTATTTCTGCATCGGATGTAACAATGAAATTTTAACATTTTTAACATTTCCATTATTATACATGTCACATATATTTCTGGCATTACTTAGTGTTGGTTTTGTCAAATGCAGGTAAATAACATCCACAATCACTAGCATATTCTTGTTCCCCAGTTATTACATATTTACTGCACAGTAACAGTTCTAGCCTTTTGCCTTATGCTATCTTCAATGAGAAGTACAGTTGCAATTAGCAAAAAACTAGTGAAAGTGAAGCCAAATCCATCAAGCTTTGGAAAAAAAAGAGCTTCCATCAGCTTCCATTCTGGGGGCTGACAGCTGTGTAAGATTGCCTTTCAACACAGTGACAATAAGTATTTCCCCTCCTCACTTGTACTGAGTAACCCAGAGATGTAATTTATGATGGATTCACAAACAAACTGGTCAATGGTTCAGTACAAACCAAACATAAGCAGACACATTTCTAAACCCATTCGTCATGCTGCTTACACAATCTGTTGATCCATTGAACAAATATATGTTGAAAGATTAGGAGGGAGTTGACTGCCATTCAGTAAAATAAATGTAGACTAGACTCATTTTCTGCCTGACTTAACACTTAAGGATTTGTATTATAGTGGAGGAGGAGGGAATTCCAGCCACCTAGATCTTTGGAATGAGATTACCCTTCCAAGGACCTCACACAGAGGTCCCTACCAGTTCTCTTTCACATATCGAACCATCTGTTTTCTGAATAAAATTGCTAGGCCAGTGAACTGATATTCAAGGAGCACTAATTCTAACTACTGGCAGAATCAAAAAAAAAGCAGAAGGATGAAGTTGTATGGGGTAGAGTTGTAAGTTAAAAGAGCTAGATATGCTGTCATGATCTTTGTTATACTGTTGTTTACAACAGTATTGCAGGCTACCAAGCCAGAGAGAAAACTGAAGATCATTAAGTGGGGAAAAGCACTCATGCTGCCTAGGGCCATCCCTTGGCACACAGTGAACAGTCTTTACTCAGCTGCTTATTTGTGACAGTCACTCTGAAAGCAGCAGCTTTCCTACAGGAAGACTCTTTGGGTTTTGTCAGAAAAATCCTTCACCAAAAGGATTTTGGTTTTTGGGAAGTTTTGCCCAACAACTGTAGTTAAAGCATGATTTGTTGAGATTAGAAGTAATACCTAGAAGGTAAAAATCCAACATAAGAAGGAAGTTTCTCATGTATTTTTACAGTGCTCTAAGATGTAATTCTGATTATTTCAGGCAGGTCTGCAACACACCCCTGAAGAGATTTTGAAAATAAAATAGATACAGCTATTTTGTCAGGAAGAGCTGGCTTTCAGAAATATGGCAAAGAAAATGTGATAAAATTCCAGATTCACTTAAGTCAATGACAACATTTCTGCAAGTTTCAGTGTATCCATATTTTCACAAGCTTACAAAAAACCTCCCATCTTTCCATTGTGTGTCCAAAGTTTGAATCCCATTTGCTTCTGGGGATGTGTCTTACTGTAATGATTTCAGCAACCTATACCAGATGTCTATCTTGTGCTTTTAAGTCTGCTTGCAGTATGTCAGACCCTTCCACCCCATGATACTTGAAATGTACTTGCAAAGATTTTGGGGCAAGTGACAATTTTCTGAGTGTCTCCGACTCTTGCTCCTTTTCTCATGCAAGAGAAAATTTCTCTGGCTGGACATGAATATCATTATACAACCCCTTGTTCTGCAATACTCTCTTGGACCAACACTGGCGTGGTCCTTTGAGTGTTTTGCTACCTAACAAATAAGGACAAAAATCTTGGAAGCATCAGTGCCTATTTCCCTTGTATTATAGGAAAGCTACTCTTCCAGTTTATCCTTTTTAATCCAACCAAAAAAGCTCTTGCAGTGGTTAACCTAGGCCACATCTCCATCCTTCTGCCAGTTTGTTTAATCTACACTTTCTAAAGCAGATCCTATAGTCTTTAGCACAGGATGCCTTTTCGTTTGGATCCTAATGGAGTGCTGATTCCTACTGGACACTACTGCAATACTGAAAGCAGCACCTCACTAAAGTAAGCCCATTGTACCAGATCCAATAAACACTCCAAACATTATAATGGTTGATTGCATCTCACTGTCTCATGTGCAAACACTGGTCTCTGAATATTTAAGTTCACTGTAGAAATGGAAGCATCTTAGAAAACAGAAAATGTTTTGCTTAATAATCACCTAACACATATGATAGCAAACCCAAGCATACTCATGCATCTATGTTGATGGGTTGGTCTCTTGATTTTTTTCTTTTATTCAGATAGAACTTTCTTCCTTCACTAGTAGTTGGTATTGCATTTTCTTTAAAGATCTAATTCTATCAAAACCAACTCACATAAAAACATTTAATTTAGGTTCTCAGAATTCTTCAGCTTTTGTCTACTTTTATTAAACAACAAATTTTGCATACTTTCAGTAAATCTGTTAACTAAGTTAAAAAGAAAATTCAAAACAAAAAAAAGGTACAGGAAAAGAGTCTGGAAACATGACTAGATAAATACATCTGGCATATTTATGACCAATGATTCTTTTATTTAATAGGTGACCCATCCATGAT
>NW_020955199.1:332924-390545 GCF_003031625.1 Empidonax traillii
AAAAAAAAAAAAAAAAAAAAAAAAAAAAAAAAAAAAAAAAAAAAAAAAAAAAAAAAAAAAAAAAAAAAAAAAAAAAAAAAAAAAAAAAAAAAAAAAAAAAAAAAAAAAAAAAAAAAAAAAAGGAAAGAAAAACTAGAGGAGAAAAACAGAGGGGGTAAAAATATAGCATTGTTCAGTAATTTAAATCCTTCAAAAATTAAATAATCAGGCACTTAAGATTTGTTTGGTAGTCCCAGGTTTTTAACCTAGCTGCTAACATTATACTAGAAAAGAAAGCTACAATATGGTACTAATGAATTCACTGAAGACAGTTTGCATCTTGAAGAAAACATAAACTTGACCATCTGGATTAAATTACAGCAGATTGCTGAGTACTTTTCCTCCTTTAGTCCCATGTATATGACTAGCAACATCATATTTGGCACAGCAGTAACCTGTGATAGGCTCCATGGCGCTTCTGAAAGCCTGCTCCAAACGTGTGTAATTAAATGGTAATCGTCATGACAAATGACAGACAAGGAAAGCCTCATTTTGCAGTTTCCTTTGCTTAAGATAGCTTCTACTATTGTTCTTTCTTTTTGTGATGCCATAACATACTCAGCAAGTAGCATTTACTGACAGCTAAGTCAATATATCTTTGATCAGTTAGTGTCTAAAATGACTATATGAGGCCAAAAAAATCCCACAATCCAAAACAACAAAAAAGTACCTGCCCATAAGACCCATGTTACTGTTAAGCTCCTAGGAATGAGAAATACGCATAGTTCCATTCTCCTCAAGATAGATGGGTGTTTCAGTTTTTTCCCCCACTCAACTGAAAGGAGGAACAGACAAGCTGTATTTTTTATATTAGAGATAACAAACAGCAACAGAGAAACCAATGATTAGAAGTACACAGACAGTACATAAGAAGTGCTAAGTAGGAAGGACAGGTTCAAGATCTACTGAAGTAGCCCAGTTCTCCATTCAGCAAAAGGTGTTTGCTCTTCAAAAAGCACACCAAATTTACAAACAACTTACATGCAGGTCAGGCATATAAAATCTTTTTTTATTTTCTGCCCTGGAACTTGCAGATAAATTTGTCAGCTGCTAAACCCAAGAATTTTACAATCTGTTCCTTACACTGCACTACACAAAAACTTTGAAGCTTCAAACACAATTAAATTAAACTTTTCAGTGATAACAAAAAGAAATTCTGTTTGAAACACAGGAACTGGGGAATCAAAGTTTTCCCCAGGTAGGGAATCTCGTAGCGTATTAAAATACCTGACTCATCAGAATGTAGCAGTATGTATTTATTATGTCTTGAGAACATACAACAGGTCACCCCTGATTTCTGTTTACACTGTAGTGAGCCTTGAAGCTCCTGGAGCAATTTGTTCAGCTGTGTCTACAAACCACATTATGTGTCACATTTTATCTGGCAGGCTATATTTTATCTTACCACCCATATTCTCACATAGTTTTTGTTCTGTGGTCATTACACTGGAAAAATAATGCTTTTGCATAACAGGAACTTTGCCTTACACTTGATAAATAGCAAACATAATCCGTACATCTCATTGCCATGGTAGAGTACATGGTGTCTAATTGGACAAGAACACAGTGGATTTTACGATAGCTGAAGCTACAAGTTGCTGAATAAGGAGCAAGAAGAGTATCTCTGTTAGAATCTCCACTGATCCACTGATCTATCACACTGAATCTGGACACATGTGCATATCTTACAGCACCAGCAGTAGAGCTGAGTACTCCCAGGTCTTCCACAGTAAGCCTGCCCAGAGGAAGATGGCCATGAGAAGATTGCTAGCCTTGTGAATTCACATTCTGTATTATCACTAGCCAAACTCATTCTAGTGTTCCAAGTTCATTCCAATATTCCTGTGACTGCTCAAGTTATACAAAGATCTCTTACGATAACCTGGACACAATAAGAGCACGTAAGAATTTTTTTTAGTGCTTTTGCAGTCCACCTGAGCATAAGTCCTTCTCCATAAAGTCAGTGCTGCATGCAAGTTCTGTGGTTGAAGTAAAGGAGAAATCACCTCAGCTACTGCATGGGAGGGTTTATTTATATACAGAAGAGCTTCAGTGGTTCCCAAGGATGGAAACCACAGTGGCATTTTTAAGGTAAAAATTTCTTCTTCATATAATGTAGGGCAAAAAAAAGAGATGATTTTTACAGCCCATTCAAAACTGAGCCATAACCACGGAGAAGTTAAAATAACCATTTCTTTTTTCCCCACTAGTGAGAAAGAACAGTCCACAAATTGTTTTGCCCCATTAAACTATTTCTGCCAGAAAGGACAATGTGCACAGCTCTCTAGATTGCACAGCCAAAGGAGAAGAGCCAGCAGTCCTAAAGAAGAAGAGCCAACAGACCTTAAACAGACTACATTAAGAAAAAAAAAAAAAAGAAAAAAGAAAAAGTCACAATGCGAAAGATTAGACACTGTTGACCAGTATCTCCATTCTTGCAGTTAAGCAAAACCCAACTGGACAGGTCCTAAGCAACCCAACTTAACTTTGAAAAGGAGCTAGCAGAAGGCGAAAAGACTTTATGATAAACATCAGCACAAGGATTATGTTTCCTCCTTGGTTTTACTAAAGTGGTCATGAACAGAGACTAGGAAGCAAAATCAAGAACATCTGAAGGTAGAGGCCTACACAAGATAAATGATGGGATGAATACAAGAGAATTGGCTGAAAAATAACTGATTTTAGCAAAGACTGACATAGGTGTATAACTGAGGAGACCTATAGTGGGTGTGAATGTGCCATGCTCCCCTGGGTGGAGCAAGTAAGTCTAAAGAGAAAGGTTTTTTCAAATTAGTTGTTTGTTTTGGTTGTGGTTGCTTTGTTCTAGCTCAGTGGTGTTTGGGGTTTTTTTTCAGTTGGTTGGTTGGTTATTTTTTTCCCCAATAAATTTCCTGCTGGATATGCCAGAATTGATAGTTATGAGATGACCTCGCTCGACCCGCAGCAGGAAACCAAGCACATATTTATTGTGCAACATGACATTCATTGCAAAGCTAACAGAAACAACAAAAAAACTCCTTCTTCCAGTTCAACTAGATACTAACCACTGCAGCCTCCTAAGCTGAAAACACCCAGGAGACTGCGATTTAGGACAATTTCTAACTAGTTTCTTCTGAAGAGATCAGTCCTGATTTACCCAACCCACACACCACACAGGTTCCTCAGGACTGGATAAGAGAGAAATGGATATTTTGCTTGTGTGCAATTACAAGACAAACAAAAATCAAGGAGTCAAAAACAAGAGTAGAAGAGTTACAGATGTTAGGAAGATCTTTCAAATCCTCCCTATTTCCAATTAAAGATATTGAAAAAGGAAATGCTTACTTTAGCTGTGGGATACTCAGACAATTGCTCAGAACTGAAGCTGCTCTTACTGTTTATTTTCTGTTTTCTTTCATTTTGCTTTTTTAACGTTTCTTCACATTGGCATAGCAGCAAGCTACCTCCCAAGGAGCTGGACAAACAGTCAAACAACAGGCAATGTTTTACTTTTGAGTGAATGTCTTGCTTGAGGCATATTTTAGGCTTTGGATGAAAGCATGGGAAATTACTATTATAAGTGTTAGAGTTTTAAAAGTTATGTAGTGGTAAAGATACTTTGCTACAGTATGTAGTGTGGAACATTTAAAAGCAACACAGCAGAACACTATCCTGATGCTATATATGAGAATACCAAGACTCACATAAAATCCACTTTTAAGGATTCCTATAATAGCAGACCTAGAAAAGCAACAGTGATTCTGAATGACACTTGCAGTTTTCTGTATTATTTCAAAAAATTAGAGAGTAAAGGTTTTTCAGTAAGATTGTCAAAAGATTTTATATTTCTTTTGGTGATTAAATTTGTAAATGCCATACAGTGCTCAGCACTTTGTGACACTGGCCTGTATTAGTTCCAAAACAGGAGCTAGTAATGTCACACTGTAGTTGCCCATGCTGAAAAAGGTAGAGGCTTCATCTGGGCAAACACCCCATCTGTTTCCTGTGCTATACCCAGGTTCCAAAGTCTTCAGCTTGACTGATCAGGAGTTAATAATCAACATACTTGTACTGGGCATTTTTGGTCTTTTCTTGCTATCGTGTTCCTGAACAGGAAGATGAAATTCCCTACAAGTAAGATGTTTTTTTTCGGAACAGAGAGAAGGACCTCTGACGGTACTTATATACATCCTACTTTCATTAGAACACTTGCCAGCAAGCTGTCTGAAATGAGAATGTTCAAGTCTCTGCCAAAAACACATTATACTTTAACCACAGTTCCTAGCCATCACTTAGTTGGATGAGACCATTTCTCAGGAACTTATCAAACATGCAGATAAATATTGACTTGGTTATTTGCTCTTCCACTGCCCTATTTCCTGAAGGTACTGAGAAAAAGTCAAAACAACCAACAGTGTGTCCTGGCTTAGCTACATTTGGTTGAACAAAAATACAATAATTCCACCCAGATATCTTCAATCAAGTAAAAAGTCTTGGCTTACCCTTTTGGTGTTGCATCTTCATTACTGCTCAAGTGTGCTGTTTCTAATGTATTTCCATTTCTTCTGTAAATGGAAAAGTCTTCCCTGCTGGTAGAAAAACAATGTTCTTTTCCAATCCAATCCACATCCACCTTCCTTTCCAGTAAACAAGCCCCAGAAAAAGCAGTCCTTCGCCCTGGTTGGAGAGAGGCAGCAGAGCCAGGGTGTGCAATTCCTTCCCCTCAGATGCTTTGAACCCACTGCAGAGCAGATTGCTGCAGGGAGGTGAGGGAGATGAGAAGTTCACTGTTAAATTAGTGGACACCCCACAAGTGGAAGCAACCACAACAAACCAAAGACTTGATATACCCCACAACCCCCTTTGTTCAAGATCTTTTTCTTCACTTGTCCCTGGACCATCTTGGACTATCCCAGACCCCAAACAACATTTAGTGATGCGGATGTAAATTATTTATTCAGATTTTTCTTGTCTCCTCCTCATCCACAAGAGATTTATTGATGCTGCATCTTCTCACATCATCCTCCCCTGAATTTCTCCTGTTGACCATTCTCCCAGCAGGCCTCACACATCAGTCCCCCTCTCTCACCTCCCCATCCCTCAGCTCCTTGCCCAACGCCCTGTCTTGAAGGCCAGTGACCTCTCCCACCTCACCGCCTAGCACAAAGAAAAAAAAAAATGGTAAAAAGGGAGACTTTGCTCTTCATCTTCCTCCCTTCCTCTCTATTTCAAGCTGCCTCTGCACTGTCCCAGCACTAAAAGCCTTTACAAAGGCTGTGGTCATGTTATACGCCTTCTTAGTGCCTTTTTATAAGCAGGAAGATGAGTCTTTATTCAGAGTAAAAAAAAACTTCGGGGTATTTCTTAGAAAATAAAAAGCTTCTTTGCTAAATGGGCCAAGCTCTATTTGGATTTTGTTTCAGTGTTGAGTTCTTCAACTGAGTGCAGACTTGGTTCATTTATTTTCAGCTAGAGTATCAGAAAGGTATGATGCAAGAGAAAAGATATTTTCACCGAGCCCAGTAATGCTCCAATCAGCTATTTCATAAAAATGAGACACTCAGTGGAAGCCATTGATTGAGAATTCAGAAAAAAATTGTGAATTTTTCAAATGAATGACTGAATATGATCCTGCATAGAACAAATAGTTAAAAAAAAAAAAATCATGGTTAAAAAATTTTTGCTGGGGCTAGGAAAAATGACACCAGCAAAAAATTCACTCCATGCTGCAGTAAATTAGAACCATTTTATGACAGTTGGAATACTGGAATTTTGAATAGAGATGAGCAAAAAAAGCTGCATCTTCCTACTGATGAAAGTGAGAAGTGTTACACAGGAAGACATAATTAAAACCCAAATCAAGTCAGGCTGATTAAAAGAACTCAGATCTTGTTTTCCTGATGTATTATTGGCTGTATTTATGTACTATGCAAAACATGGTCTGACCAAACTCTGACTGACCAGAACTTAGACTGACTACAAACTCTCTTTGAACTAACTACAGAAAAAGAAACCCAGCAGAGTTTACTGTGCTGTCTTTTGCTGGAGCTCATCAACTCTTATAGGATGAAGGGTGCTACTTATGGTTTGCACATCTTTTCCAGTCTTAAAGTGTTAGCCAAAAACTGGTTTGTCAGGAGGTTTTTCCCCACCCCCCTCCCACCAATCCTCTCAAACCATTCAGCTATCCAGAGCAGCATTTGGAGCACTTCAAATCCCTCACAGCCCAGTCTGAATTTTGGTTCTTCCCATAGCAAAGCAAGAGCTTGCAGCTTTGAATTTATGACAAGTTTCTCCTTTTCATACAGAATGATTTGTTACCTCCTTGCTCTGTGTAGAATAATAAGCTTGCTCTCGTTAAAGCCAGAGTATGTATGCAAGTAACAGTCCCATCAGCCAGAAGAAATTAAATTCTGCATACTCTATCACTCAGTTTAGTTTGTCTGTTTGTTTCAAGAGAAGGCAAATCCAGTGATCAGCCAGGGCAGATTTTCTGTATCCTCTAAATAGGACAGATTTTCTGCGTTCTCTAAATGTTATTTGCTCATCCAATGTATGTATTGCACTGTACAAAAAACCCACAATAGTTACTAAATGGCAAGGTTTATTTTGAAAATGCAATTAGTATGTAATACCCTGGAAGATGAACAACTATTGTAAATACAGAATAAAGGCTCAAGTGCCATAGCTCTTCTGTTCCTGCATTTGTGTTTTACAAGAAAAGACACACAGCACTAAACTGCATACCTTCCAAAAAAGGTGCTATAACTAATTTAGAAAGACAATGCCTCAACAAATTAGCAATTCAGATTGACATATGTGTGCATTCATCACCACAAGAATTCAAAACAGGCATCCAGATAGCCCCATAACAAGTTCTTCTGATCCCCTTCAGCTGTGCTTTGAACTACAAGCAATGCCTGTTTTGCCATGCTGCCCTATACTCTGCTCTTCTGCCTCAGCTCCATAAGGCAGGCCACTAATTTTCTCTAATCAGCTGTGTGAGTGTTTGTAAGCCTTGTCAGCTCATTTACAACAGCGGACACCACTACAATAGGAAATGAGCATATTGATTTCACTCAGATCCCTGGGCAGTTGCCAGTTACCAACAGATCTCAGCTGAGTTTGAAAACAGCAATTGCAAAATGACTTTTTCCCTCCTGCTGCCCTCCTCATACTTGCTTCTGATCAATACATCATTCTGATTCACAAACACATCTTCCTCAGGAGGCTTTGAACCAACAAAGTACAATTGCAAGCTCAAAGAAAACGCTGGCATTTATTTTTATGTTGCAAACTATCTCTACATATCCCCTCTCTCAGGATTCAAGGAAAAGTCAACTTTTTTATTAAAAGGCCCTATAAAAACTGAGGTAAAGTACAAGATTAGAAAGGTAGCTCTAGGAGAAATGACAGAGGATGAAATTCATTGCATATCACACCATAAAAAGCACATGGGAATTTGTTTAAACAAGACAGAGGTGAGCCTCATAGCAGCAAGAAATTTAATGCTAAAATCTATCAGAACTAATGTCTATTCCATGAATTTTTACACTCAACAGTTACAGTACAAATCAGTTCCATTTCACTGTAACTGCTCCAAAATCAAATGTATATACACACAGAATGAAATAGTCAAAAAGCTGTTTCTAATCTGACCAAGGCTCAACCAAACAGAGGCACCTATCAATTTTTTTGATATAATCTTAACAAATTATCTTTCAGCTTTGTCACTTATTATTTGAATTTTATACATACTAACACAATTTAAATATATAGCGTGTTTTGCCCATCTATACAAGGAATTTTCTGTATAAGGTTGTAACTTCTCATCTCCCATCTTCCAATGGGAATGAGCTGGGGGGGCAGCAAAAACTACCACTCATGCTTAAGCTCCCCAGAACAGGTTGACTATAAGCATAGCTAGGATAATAATTTGTTCCCTCTTTCAACCTCATATAATACAGTCTTTATTCAGCAAAGTTGTTTCACACTGCCAAACGTCAGCTTTTGCTGTATTAATAGCTGCTCTGGGAGGATCAGTGTTGTGCTATCCTACATTTTTTCCAGGGCCTGCAGATGCAATTTCCTACAATCTGCAGGCAATTTCCCACCAATTTTCTTGAGGAGCTAATAGGCTGTGACAGGAGATGGAGCTAGCAAGCAGCAGGTGGCTTCAGAAAAGACAAATTGCATCTCTGCCACCTAACTGGGCAATCTAGAAAGACAGAGTTTATAGCTTTGTAGTGTTATTGGGCCCCATGCTAACAGCAAACCATTCAAGCTGCTATCTGAATTTCATATTCTTTTCCTTCTGAATTGCTATCACCACACATCACTTTGTTGCACTTTTTCTGCGAGCGACAGTTAGACACAGATCATGTATGATTACTAGTTTAACTGTCTTTTAACTAGACAAGCCTGCTAAATGCTATTCACACTCAGAAACATGCAGTCTCTCTGTCAAGCACAAAATATTTTGACTATTTTCATATTTGTTAAGGTACAAAGCAGATGCCTATGGATAGGGATTTATTTGAAAGCTAAATTCTAATGAGTAAGACAGTGCAAAGTATGGGAACACTAAAAAAGTCAACAGTCAGCACACTTATTGTGGTAAGAAAGTCCCACTGATTATATATAGTACAAAATGAAAGCATTAAAAAAACCCAAATATGACTGGTAAGTTCTCCCTCTACTCTGGCAGTTTTTGAAACCAAGAAATTTACCTGAGCAGTTAAAACAGTTCAAAACCACTCATGCAACCATTTACCTTGCAGACTGAAAATTATTTAAAGACTAGTAAAGCTGTAAGAATGTATCATCATACCCACTTTGATAGAAATGAAACTGATTTAAAGCTGCTAACCCCCATCTAAGATACAAATAAACAAAATAAAAAAATTAACGAACTAAAGAAAGTGATTCAAAGGCACATAACACTAGCAACTATTGCAAGTTATATCTGTCACTGTACTTCCCCTTACTGTTACAAATAACCCAGGAGATAAATACTGTAAACACATTCTATTACAAAACCCTGTATATCTGTATGTTTTTCTTCAAAATATAGAAGAATACCTTTCCAAAGGCATGGAGATTATTAAAAACAACCAACAATAGTAAGGAAATTATAATTAGCAAAATTTGCGAGGTTAATATTTTTCTCTTCCAACCCCCCTCCAAGAATAAATTAGGTAAAACCAATCCCATCTAAATTATTGCTGTCTGTTGGGAGACAAAATTAGTACTGAGATGTATAAAATTTTACTATAATTCAACCCTAAGGATTTTTTTAATTACTTTGAGTAATGAAAAAATGTAAAATTACAGTGAACAAAGTATTGAAATATTCTAACATGCATTTTGAAACTCTCACATTTAAACCACTTGTCATTAATATCCCCATTTTATATTTGTGGTTTTTAATAAATTACAGCTTGATAAAATACTGAAGAACCAGTCAGAATTATAAATAAGAGTACCAGGTCAGTAACTTGCACTCAACAAAGAAGAGTGTCTACATAAACAAATAAAAAAAGCTATGAAAACCATTCAAAATCCAGAAGTATTTCCTTTTACAGATTCACTGATAAAAACAGAGAATATCAGGATTTGAAAATCCTGAATATGACAAATGAAAACTAATGATTTATCTATACAAGTCTATAAACTTCTTGACGTACACATTCAAAAATTCAATTATATCATAGATTTGTGAATATTCACTCAACTGCTGTTAGAAATACACATCTCACATACTTAACAACCAGAAAGACAGAGAAAGGTAGAAGTATTATGTACGTATAACTCATTAAAACATCTCTAGAGGTCTAATATATATATTCAGGAAGAAACACAGGGGAGCATGGTAGTAAACTGGTCCCTACATGAAAAAGGAAACTTATTGCAGGAAGTGAATTTAATGTGGCCACAAAAGTAGAATCACTCTAAAGTTTTGTTGCATGCATGGCTAAGCATGCTAAGCACATACCAAACTGACATTAAGGACATTTACACACTTAACAACAGTGTTTGCTGATTCATCAATAATTAAAAAAAATTCGAATTTGTAAAGCCATCAGATTGTATATGTACTTTTAACCAAATTAAAAAAATAGGCAGGTTTAATTGCAAAAAACCCCAATAGCTGATTTTTTTTTTAAGAATAAAGGGAATCTTCACAGCTCTGCAAGACATCTTGCTACAGCAAACCACAGAGTTATTAGCTTATCATAATTGCAGCCAATTTTTTAAATAGTGGGGTAATCCACTGTGGATTGCTGAAGGAAGTCTGACAAAGACTGTGAAATGAACAGATGAATTTTATTTTAAACTAATTAGGTTCACTACCAGGAAAGTAACAAGTGATTTTTAAGTTTCCCAGTGCTATGGGTTAACTTGCATTTATGACCCCTATTCTGCTTATTAACTTGTTTAAACTGCCATTAAAATCAGTGCTTGAAGGAAAAACAACATTTATTGTTTGCATTTACAGGCTATCATCTCCATTTTCTATGCTAATGACAGAGTATACAAAAGGGATAATGATAATGGTATGTTTGATTACTTAATCTGCAAACTATGTGTTGTCTTTGCCTCTAAGTCATTTTTGGCAGAAGACAGATAGAAACAGGGTTTCAGAGATATTATACCTTTGTACTGTGAACATGGCAAAGGCAATCCTTGTGCACAACAGAACTGTTTAGTGTTCCTTGAAGCATCCTTTCTATGAATCAATATAACCTTACTGCAGGGAAAATCACATGTGAAATTTTATGAGAGGAAAGAAAAGATCTCAAAATTTTAAGCTTTATCTCAGGAGCCACCACAGAATTTTTCTCTACGGAGAGTTAACTACACTGACCAGCAATTTCACAAACAATAAAAGTATGAGTATGGAACAATGCAGCTATTTTATTCCTGGGTGCTTGCTTTAGTAAGAGACATTAGTACAACATACACTAATTGATATAATCTATGTAGTTATCCACCTAAATATTCAGATTTTTCTGCAGTCTGTGTATCACCAGCAGGTTTGTAAGCCACAAAATTCTTACTAAGGCATAGTAGAGAGCTTAGAGCCAGAAAGGACACAGACTGTTGTTCACCTTCCAGGAGTGAACTGTGGAACACTACAAAAAGAAACATGGCGAAAAAAAACCAACCCCCCCCCCCAAAAAAAAAATAATTTGAAAATGTTCAGATTTGAAAATGAAACCTGCTCAGATCTGAAAATAATTAACATTTGTCCCCACAACACAATTTTTTTGGTATTCAGTTTCTGAACAGCACTTTAGCCTCAAGAAAACACAAATCCATCTCTCTCAAGAATTAACGTATCATAGAAGTAATAGGTTTTGTTTTGAGATACAGCACCTTCAAGAACGTTTTACCCTTTAAAATAATTATTCATTCTTCTAATTTCCCTTCATGTTTTCTTGTTGTATTCAATTTATAATTTTTATGTAAGACGAAAAAAGAAATAAATGAACACAAAATAATAAAAAACCAAGCCAAAACATAAAACCAACTAAGTCCACCCATATACTTAAAAGTAGGCTTGGAAAAGGTTTTGTTGCTTTAGAAAACATCTAAGTGATTGTTTGAGCTCTCCTAGCTGAACAGAAATTCTCAGTAAATTCCTCAGAAATGTGAGTAAGCTAGAACCATAGGGCAGATTTTTCAAGCACCCAGGTCCTACATGTCTGGTTTCCCTAGCAAAATCTACCACACTGCACTAAGCTCTTAAGCTGCAATAGGACACATTTTCAGCATGCTGCTGAAAATGGGATTATCAACTGCTTAGAAGTGGCTCTTGAGCTACGAAAATATAAGGTAATGGGAAATATTGAGAACTGACTGTTATTTAACTCCCTCTTAGAATTAGATGACTGCTTATGGATGTCAAAGAAATGTCCACTTATAGTTCCAATACACAGCCCAAATGTCCTTGAATTACTCTGCAGAAACATTTGAACAACCTTACTGACAAATTGCATACTGGAATCTTATTCTAGGTGAATTTTGTAGATTTCATATTAGATTACCCCTAAAATGTAAGTGTGTAAAAGCTCCCATTTTCTTTTGTCCATCAGTGTGCCCAGGTAGCCAAGAAGGCCAAAGGTCTCCTGGATTATGTTAGCAATGTTGTGGCCAGAAGAACTAGGAAAGGGATCTTCCCAGTCCTTAGCATGGATAAGGGAGCATGGCATAGTCTCAGTCCAGTTTTGGCCCCGCACTACAAGAACAACCTTAAGGAGTGTCCAGAAAAGAGCAAGGGACTTGTGAAGGGTCTGGAGCATAAATCTTTTAAGGAGTGGCTGAGGGAGCTGGGGTTGTTTAGGCTGGAGGAGCAGTGGCTCAGGGGTGACCTTATTGCTCTTTATAACTACTTGAAAGGAGGGTACAGCCAGGAGGGCGTTGGTCTCTTTTATCAGGCAACTACTGACAAGATAAGAGGATACAGCTTCAGGCTGTGCCAGGAGAGATTCAGGTTGGGTATTAGGAAGAATTTTCTCATAGGAAGGGTTGTCAAGCATTGGAATGGGCTATCTGTGGAGGTGGTAAAGTCACCATCCATGCAAAAAATGACTGGATGCAGCACATAGTGCTAAGGTTTAGTTGACATGGTCATGTTCGGACAAGAATGGGACTTGATGATTTGAGGTCTTTTCCAGCCTAAATGATTCTGTAATTCTGTCCTTCCATGTATTCCCTGCCATGAACACCTTCTTTTATTCTGGTGTTCATCAGGTTCTATTCTGAGTTGCTTTCCCTCTGGAAAAGACACCATGACTGAAGCCTTGCATAAATCTACATTCTCATGTTCTTCCTATGTACTTGTGGTAGGGAAAAAAAAAGGAATCCTTCAAGGAGAGAGCAGAGTTGGAGCCAGTCCAGCTTCTCCAGTGAAGAGATTTAAGAGGTAAATGCTTTTTCAGTAGTGTGAAATCTGAAGTCAGTACTCTTCCTTATCCTGAAAACATCAAAATCCACCTTCTTTATTACTAGAATGGTGGAATTTCCCCATCAACTCAAAATTGCACCAATATAATAAAAAATATGAAGGACTATTCTAACTATTTTACATAATCCCACAGGTTCATAAGTGGGCCAGTCTTTCCATGAAAACAACAAGCAAAAAACCCCCAAAAAACTCCACCAAAAATAAACACCAAAACCAAAAAGCAAATTGCCAATCTGAGTTTAAGTTGCTTATGTAACTTAAACACCTCTGAAAATTCTACTTGTATCACTTGTGCCACAAAAGTGTGACAGAAAAATTATGGTCAACCATTCATAAATAAAAGCATGTATAAGACTAGATGTCTAACATATAAGACAGATGTAAACATGTATAAGACAGATTTTATATTGATGTTTACATTTAAAAATAACACTACTGTTAACAGTCTAAGAAATTAATATTTTATTCCTTTTAAGGAACAAAAGCTTTTGAAATGCCAAATGAGATAAAAAGAACTAATGAAGACGAAAATTCTCTCTTAGGTACCAGAGGCTTGTGGATTAACATGGGGAACTATCTTTGTTTGGAATTATAATCAAAAAGAGATAGTTTGACACACTGACAATTGCATTGTGTGGAATAATATCATGACTTTCTGTACAAGTGATTTATAAAGGGTTATGCCTAGTGCACATATACAAAATATACATATGAGAGCTGACAAAGGATTTTTTTCAGTTGAATTGATATTATCACATCATCAGTTACTGTTTGCACTGACATCCAAAATGTCCTTTGTAAGGACTCCCTACTTCTATCCAGCACTAGCATTTGCCAGAGTAGCATTTAGGCATCTCTAAATACTGAGGGTCACCCAGCAAACAAAGACTGTCCCAAAAAGGGGCTAACCAAAGGCATCTATTATGACTGTAAATAAAATTACTAAAAAAAATAATAATTACCTACACTATAGTTACTGGTGTACTTCTTTTTTCCCTGTGGCTTTTCCAGCACCTTTGCTGTTACTGCTTATCCTAGTAAGTCTGTTTCTTCATTCAATATGCAATTATTTCCACCCACTACTTTACACAGGGCTATAAGAACTTACAGAAGTTAAAAGCTTGACATGTTTTAAATATTGTAGGTTATTTTGTAGACAGATGCCAAGATTTCACTGAATTTATCTTTCCATTAAAAATTACATCTGCAGGTGGAATAGGCTTTTCTGCCTGACAAATGAAAAAACCTGCAGTGTTTCATAAACTGAAAGTGAAATCTGAAACAACAAATTGAGATAACTACTTTATGATGCAACTTTTTAGACTCAAGGTTTAAAGTAGATCTGATGGGGGAAAAAAGAATAAATTTCCTAATTACAATCAAGAAATATATGGTACAAATATGAATAAATCCATTCACATGCGTAAATAATGTCCAATTCCATAACTGCTCTGAAACACTGTGCATTTTAAAAGCTAAGAAGACGAGGCATTTTATGATTTTCCTAATAGTATGATTTTAAACCTCCTGATTGCCAAGAATGTGTTCTTACTAGCAAACACTATGTTACAACATATAGCAGATCCATTATACTTGTGTTATTTTACTTTAGTTTACATGGATGTATTAGAACACTTGCATTCTTGGTTCTTTTAATATCAACTTCAGAGAATAGCAAAGGAAGACCTATAAAGTAAAAGCCAAAGTGATAGCAATTTGGAAAAAATCCAAATGTTCCTAACTACAGAAATTTGCCAGTACTACTAAAGTCAATGATCATTGGCAGAGTTAGATGTTCAGAGAAACTTCAATATGAAAAGGGTAAAAATCAAGTAAAATCTAGTAAACACTTTCTTTTTTTTAAATTTTGCCTTTTAAAAATGACATAGTATTTCACAGTATTTCAATGTAGCAAATATAGTTAACTCTCTGAAAAGCCTGATGGTTCTGCTTTTTGAGTGAAAGCAACATGGCCAGCACCTAAGCTGACCTGCCATTTTCATTAAGATACATATTGACAACACAGCAACTGACAAAGATATAGATACATATGGATAGAACGCTAATTTTAAATGTCTAGGAGACCAGATTATCCTGAATGGTTAACATTTTATATTCCAAATGCAAAGTTAACACATTAAGGCTATTACAATTCTAAATGCTATGAAATGGTTTCGGTAGAATAGTCATATAAACTGAAAAGAAAACCAATGTCTTTTCAGACTGAAAACTAAGATAAAATTTGCCCCCAGATGAGAAACTCCTTATCTAGCCAATGCATCTGTCAGTCAAACTTGTTTCTTCCTACATGCCTGTCTTTGGAAGAGCAGGGATATAGGTCATTGTGAAATGCTAGCAAAATGAGAAAGCAGCTCTTTAGAGAAGAGTCTTAACCCGTATTATGCCAGTTTGTGTAATCTGAATTGTTTGTTTAAAGACATCCTTCTGTTCATCTGTATTCTCCATTAGCAACAGAAATTCTAATTAAATTACAGAGTGCAGGAAATGTATGGCCCTCACTGGTGCAATAGCTAGGTTTGTCTAGCACAGAGTGGTAGAACTCATTTATCTGAAAAAACACTGAATAAAACTAACACGTTCTCCCCGATCCACTGCTCTTGAGTACATAAAGAACACTTGAAGATGCATAGCTTTGGTAACTGGATGCTTAGCATGGCTCTTCACAGATGTATCACACTCATGCCACAGGGGAAAGGACTCAAAGATTGCTCCATATGAATACATAGAGCCTATAGGCCTGTGTAACATGGGACACTCAGGAAAATCAATTCTAGTTAATTTGTAGAGTGGATTACTTAAAAATCAAAATATTCCTTTGTCAACATTCTCAGAAGAAATTAAGAAGCAAATTTAACTTAGTTTAGATTAATTCACTTCACTTGCAGCCCTGCAAGTATTTAACATCTTTAAGTGATCCCCTGTAAAACTCACACTTTTGGTAATTTACCTGAGTATCTAACTCTAGACAAGACTTTAAAAAGGAAATGGTCATTAACTACCACTTCTCTGTAAAATACAAAGGATATAACTTATCTAGCTTTTCTCATCACAGACATCCTCAGTTAACGAATAAAGGCTCTGATGTACTTAGCTGAAATGCAGTCTCACATGAATTCTGTTCAACTGGGGGGAAAAGGAGAGGGAAGTCCCTCTTTTTCTAGAGAAATCAGTGAATGAGTTATGATCAGGCACATATTACTGTTTCTGTGAAAAAACATATACATGGGACATCAGAATAAACTTAAAATAAACAACACAGCTTTATGAAATGTTCAATTTTTATATTTACACTATAATTAGTACAAAATTGCCTTTTAAGTTTTCTGTAGCACAAGACAGTATCTACCGGACTTGATTCCCTAGTATGTCAAAACAACTACTTTGAAGTATGATAAAGGAATCTAGGAATAGTTATAAAGAATAAGACACCATTTTCAAACTATACATAGTGTTTGCTTTTGATTCTAAAAAGGTACTTATATCCCCAAAAGGTTTTTAATTTTAAATAAGCAGGGCAGGCAGGGAGGGGGCAAGGGGGAAGACTGGTTGTAGATACTAAAGCCTTTACTGTAGTAAACTAAATATATTTACAATTTATACAAATGCTTAATCTTCAACAAAAATATAAAAACATATCACAAGATGTAAAACCAGGAAACAAGTCCATCTGAGACATTGCTGCTCTACACAGGACAGAATGCAACTTGAACTGCAAGGAACGGAAAGGTGTTTATCCCCCATATTCAGGCAATGAGAACAATTTGCATGAGGTCATAAAGAAAGAAAAAAATAAAAGGCTGCAACATTCTTCAGTAGACTTGGCTTTTAAAAACTATGTCAAAAACCTAGGCTAAATCTCTCCGTCTTGCCTCTGTGTTCCGTCTGGTCCACGTAGCCAGTCTTTAGTTGCTGGATGTTGCCTTCTATTTTGAAAAATCGGAGTAGTTTCACGGCAAGGTCTGGAACCTCAACACTTCTTTTCCTTTTAAAAGTCAAAACCTTTTTACTTCTGCCATTAAGAACAATTTGGGCCAGTTCAACTTCTGGAAGTTATATCCCCATCATATTTTTCAGTAGATAACTTCATAGACTGTAGCTTTTTTGTCTCCAGAGCCAGTGACTATGTACTTATCATCCACAGAGATGTCACAACTAAGCACTGATGAAGATTCTTTTGACTAGAAGAAAAATAGAAATATATTACATCATTAAAAAAAGTCTGTTCCCCATTTTGGGCAGATTACATAAATGAAGATATCTGAGTCCACTCTTGGGACTCTGGGTATTCTAACTTTTTCTTTAAAAGCAACATCACTCTCACCTGGAAGATACTGGCTCCATAAGGAGTTCTCCATGCATTAAGAAGGTTATCTTTCCCAGTACTCACAAACCATTTACCTAGAATATAAACCAGAAGGACTATGAAAACATGAAATAGACATCTGACAAATTTTGTATTTTCAATTCTTATCAATGAAACCTGGTAACTAATTACCATTATAAAAGCTGTCACCACTAATCAACATAGTACTTTTGCTTACAATCAGTGTGGACACTAGTGCTTTTGCAGTGTGTTATATACTAGTAAATCCCTAGACTCTGTAAAGAGAAATAGCTTCTTACACATGAATCAATCCTCACAGCAGCCTTTAGACAAATGCATGGTTGTTTGTAGGTAAGTCCATGTGAATTCATAAAGCAGAGATATTTATTCATTACTTAAACTGAGATCCTAAATAAATTTTGATTATCAAATGAGCTATGACTATATCATAATTAATCAGCAAAACACAAATTGGAGCCCTGATCTCCAGTTCTGTGTTCAGGGCACTTACCACAGTAAGCAAACTTGAGTGACAATACACAACTCTCATGAAGGTGCAGTTGATATTTGTCCGGTTTATTTACATGTAGCACTTCTACATTGCTGCTCTCCATTCCCACAGCTAGCCATTCACCAGTAGGACAATAACCAAGGGAAAATATCTGAAAATTAAACCACATTTACACCTTTTATTTTTTTCCTAAAGATAGTTCTTTCTTCTGAAGTTAAAACTAACTGGGAGAGGGAGAGAAATAAGGGCAAATTCAAGTAGTTCAATAGTAAGACTGTAGTTCAAAATTCAAGTAACTAAATAATTCCTGTTCTTAACTATTAACTTAGAAAAAAAGAGTAGTGTCAGGCTTTCTGGATTCTAAGTATATAAGAAAGCTTCAAAATATTGTGTTCTGAGCAGCTAAAAGGAAGAGAGGGAACAATGTGCCAGTTGCACTGGGCTCAGTCTCACCTCTCATCCTAAATGTTTCCCTCTCACAGCACACAGTCCCTCAGGCTGTAGGAAAATCCTGTTACCTGTGATGTGAAGTCATGCTGTTGTAGCTGTCTCCCCTCTCTTAAGTCCCAGGATCTGACAGTGTTATCCAAACCACCTGTCCAGAGCTTGGTACCATCATTAGAAATGTCAATACAGCTGGCTCCATCTGTGTGGCCCTGGAATTGCCTGATAAAAAAACCAGATTGAATAATTATTTCCTGCCAGAGCTCAAGGTAAACACTGTTGTGATGTTAGTTTTGGACTCTGTACATGTGTGTCATCTCTTCTTTGTCTGCTGATGAGCAAGAATGAGCCCATTCCTTTTTCTAAGCATTAAATACCAGTATTACAAAAACATTTTCCAGGGGGTAGAGGAATGAACTGCATCATGGCTAGCTGAATAAAGTCAAATCTTTCCTATCAGGTTTTGAAAAGCAAAAAAACCCCACCTCATGAGAACAGTAAAGCACAGTAACTATAGTTAAAACCACTAGGGCAACTCAGATTATATCAAGTGCTCAGGGAACAAAACTTCCAATTTCAGAAAACAGCTTCTGTATTTTTCGTTGGCTGCAAGTCAAGAAGAAAAATAATACGATATTAATAGAAAGAGATCCAGATAGGGATCCAGACAATTAAACTCTAGCATTGGTGAGTCAAAAAGTTGCATTCTCTGTGGCAGATTAGAAAAATCTAAGTGGTGCAGTCCTCCTCGTTAGCAACCGCCAGCTTTCAGCAACCAGAAGGTCATCTCAAGTTTCTCTTAACCCTTTGGCAAAAGCATTCTTCCTGCATTTTTCATCACCAATCAACTAGCAAAATCCTATGCCTCAGTGTGAAAGGTGGATGGCAGGTGGGGAAAAGACAAATAGCTTGGGAACAAAGGGTATGAATCACTAAGAGCTGCCATGGAAAGGTCAAGAGGCACATTTTGTTTTGTACCTCTGGTCTCAAAATTCCATGTGTCAGCAAGATCAGCTAGCAAGCGGTGGGAACACCCACAGTAAACATTTAAAAAACAAGACGGAGATGGAGAAAGCGCACCTTTACAGGGACTAAGCTTGTACAGGGCAAATTGAAGGTTTTATATGAATAAAATTGTATTTATTGAATCAAAAGTTCAACAGAAAATAAAATTTGCAAGCACATTAACATGATTATTTGCATATAATTTTAAGCTAATTACTGATATACAGGAAGTTTAATTTAAATTCAGGAGACTAAGCATATTCTTTAGTGTTTGTGTTCAGAACTTTTAAGGTAACTTGGTTTTTCCCAAATTAGACTCTCTTCTCAAAATATTGTAAGCCACCACTACTTTGGTAAGCAAAAATTTATCCAATTTATATTCTAGTTAACCCCTGTGCTATCCCAAAGAACCGAGGCTCCACACTTTCATTAACTTCTGTAAGATTAATTTTCCTACTTTACATCATTAAATAAGAATTGAAAATTCTTTTTATTAATTAACAAGGCTGAAGACAAAGGCAAAGAACAAACCTCAGAGTTCCCTAAAAGGCATGTTTAGTCTATACTGATGACCAACCAGCAAAAATGCTGCTCTTAGAAACCTGGAGACCAATCCCAACTATTTGAAACAGGAACTTTTACGCTGACTGCAGTAGGTTATGGATCAAACCATTAGCCCTGAAAGCACATCTTCCAAGATTAGGCTGAAGTGACCAAAACTAGTTTCTTCCCCACTTGGGTGCAAGCCATATTCTTTGAATAAGAGATATTATTTACTTTGCTGTCAGGAACCTATTCTGGGAGATAATTATTTATGTAGCTGTCTAAACAATAACTTCTATTAAAATTTTCTGTAAACAAGCAATGACTCACCTGACCAATGTTTGATTGTGCAGATCCCACACTGCAATGTTCCCATCACTGCAGCAGGAAAAACACACCTTGGAATCAGGGCTGATAGCCAGTGCATAGCAGGCAGGTGCTGAGGATGTCAGCTCTGCTTTTATACGAGGAGTTGGTGCTGCCAGGTCCCATATGGATAATGTGCTGGCTTCCCCGCCAACTATAAGGGTGCATCCATCAGGCAACAATTTACAAGAGCGGATGTAGTTATCTCTGTTCTGTACAACACAAATCACCTCAGTTATGTTAATACATGCCTGCCAGTAATGACCAGTAATATGATTCTAACTACATCAAAGTTTTAAAGAGTTTGCTATTTTTTCCATTACGAAAGTACTGAAGAGGAACCAGCAGATTCTAAAAGGTTTCAAACACCTACTTCTCATCACTAATTAGAGACTGCAGCTGCGGAAATTAACACTGCAGACTCCTGTTGCTACAGACTATTCTGTTGTAAACCCAATGAATGTTTTCTCATTACACAAAAACAGAGACAAAATAAGCTTGCATTTCTGCAAATCCACTCCATCAGTGAAGGTCATCAATATTAGAAATATTAAAGCAAATGATCTTTCATTTGACAGTCAGACAACCCTATAGGAAAATATAGTTCAAGTCTCATGCCCTTTAGGTTTTGGAATTTTTCTTTCAAATCCTATTTTGCATTCATAGTATTAAAGATTAAGTATTCCCATATTGGTCTTGTATTTATGTTGGTCCTTTGCTGTTCACCATGATTCTTACTGTACTTATCAATTTCATGTCTGTGATCCTATTGCTGATTGTGACGTACTTACAGAAGAGACAATGACAGAAGATATTTCTACCTTCACTTCTTATAATTTCGCTTGACTGGCAGCAGTTCTTTAGTAAATGGATGGTTAAGATGCAAAGACAAACCAAAAACCACTTTTCTTTAATGTAGTTAATAGCATTCCTACTCCTATTTTTTTTTCTTAATTCATGGCAAAGGAGCAGTAAGTAAGGCAGTGGAAATGTTGGTTTAATCAGTCATTACTGCTCCCTAGGTAAAACTAAGTTTCTGTATCTGGACACATACCTGCCACAGGAAAGAATACCTATTCAATTGCACTGTTACTGCTAGGCAATTAACAAAAGGATAGCAATAAATAAAGCATAAAGGTGGTTGTTATCATCTTATAAAACATGAGACTGTCACTCCTCATGTGAATGGAACAACTACGAAGGTTCTCAGCAGCCCTGCATAAGCCAAGCTGCATTCCCTTTAAACTTATGCACAAAAATCATCAGCATAATGGGTGGAGGAGTGGAGAAGAGGGAGAAAAAAATTATTCTACTCAGAAATCTGATCTAATCTGTTATTTGACGCTTAGTGATGATATTTATCCCTAAACAAACCAGCACTATTCTCTGTAACCTGTTATGTGCTAAAAAAGAAACCACCAGGAAACAGATCTGCCTGTGATTTCCTTGTCATATGAACAAAATTCAGTCAAGGACAGCTATTTTCCTTATTGAGTCTCCAAGGAGAAGCTATCCGTGTGGACAAGTTCCTGTTCACCTACCAGGCAGTCCAGCTGAGAGACAGGGCTCTTGTTGCCAGGCTGGCTGATGTCCCAGACTTTGACGCACCCCTTCCCACCCGTGTACACGTGTCTTGTGGGGTTGCTGATGGTAACTGCACACACAACTTCCCCGTGGTTCAGAGTGTTGATCTGACGGGCATGGCGAGGGATTCCTGGACCGATGAGGGCGTCAGGAGGGAAAGGAACTGGCTGCATCTGACCATCTGCAGTAACGTGAAAGGAGTAGGCTCTTTTTGGGGAACAGAAAGAAAAGTGAAGACAAAACAACCAAAAAAAAAAATCAGCCATTATAGTACTATGATGCAAGAAAAATACAGTATTTTTTATTTTAATTCTTTGCCGATCATCTTTTCATGAAAATCAGAGCTACGGTGCCCAGTAATAGAGGAACATGAAACATCAGAGGGAGATAAGGACTCACAAAAGAAATTTTCAGCTTGCCTCAATGTAAGTGTTTCTGTAGTGGGGAAGCAGGTTAAATCCTACCCTTAAACCTAAAGCCCAGGGTCATGGGTGCAATCCCTCAATCATCTGGATAATCAAAAGAACTTTCAGCTCCAGGTTTCTAGCCAGCAGTCTCAAGTCTCTGCACCACAAGTCCCACAGCAGCAGTCCCTCACTTGGCACTACTGTCTCATCCTTCTTCAAGGAGGCTTGCACCTGTTGCCTTGCAGTAGCACTAGCCAAAGATAAAGTTTTGCTTGATTTCTGCATCTTAGCTGTAACATCACCACCAGTTGTGCTCACATGTCCCTCTTTCTATCTTTTAACTAGTGCTTTAAGGAGAAAATAGAAACATGTAGAGTGGTTGATCACACCCTTCCTCAGAAAGCCAATACCATCATAATTGTCATAATTGTGTTCCTGAATAAATATATTGGAAAAGCTGAAAGGTTCAGTTTTCCAGGTACTCTTGGCTCTTCTGAAACACCTTTTATTTGTATTCAGTGCATGATTTCAAGCGCATGGAACTTGAGAGTTGAGGAAGGGAAATCCCAGCACTGAATTAAAAAATTCCTCCTTAGGGAAAGTACCACGAAGAAATTATTTCTTTATAGTCACTGAAATGTTGAACTCAGCTGTACTCAATGACAAGGGCACAAACACCAACTAATAAAGGTTTCAGATGCAGAGGTTTCTTCACTTGTTTTAATTAATAATGAAGATACTACTGCAAAAGGTTGGGTTTTGTTATACTAGTGAGCTCATTTTTTGCTGCTTGTGTTTTAAGCACATCCATATCTCATGCTTTTGATGCTGCTGTTACATTAACAGCATTCTTCAAGAGGCCAAAGTGGATAAAAAATGGTGAGCTATGAGTATTCATTTTTTTTCTTTTTACTAATGATCTGCCATCTCTCTAGTGATACCTTTATTTTTCTAATATATTCCTGTGTTCAGAATTGCCCTTTCTTTCCCAAATCTACTTTCTTCCTCAGAAAACTTCACTGTATTTCAACTATTAGTATTGCATCTGTCTTCCAAGAACCTAACAATAGATATTTCTATTTAATCTTCTGTTCTGAGCAATAAGCTAGTATTTTCAAAGTATTTTATTACATGTTCCCAAGTATCACCCAGTTTGAAATGAAGGAACAAGAAAGATGCCTGGATCTGCAACAGACATCACAAAGCAACTGAACATTCCCAGGAGCAGAGCAGAAGATATTGCTTTGAAAAAGAGTGAGGAGAGATGAAAGAACTCTACAATTCTTTCATACAGAAGATAACAGTGGAAACAGTCACCCCATAAAATATCACTGTTTTTTCTGAAGGGAAGGGTAAAACCTAGTGAACAGTAACTGCTTTAAAACAGAGAAGAAATTAATAGTGCATATAAATGCAACTCCTGTACTTCATTCATGTTTCATGGTAGGACATATGAGTGGAAAGCCTGCTCAGAAGATACACAGAAACAGAGGATGAGCAAGTGCAAAAGATGATAGATCTCTTATGTCATAGAAATTTCAGGAACAGGAAATGTAAGATAAGAAAGGAAGCGCAAAGTTCACTCACTTACATGCATATAGACACAGTATATCAGTATATCAAATGTATTTTGTCCCATGGCACCCTTGCTCTTCTTAGTATGAAAGTAATTATTATTACACTAATGATAAAGACTTAACTAGATATCTGTATCCAAGAGGAATAGAGACAAAACTGTCCCAAAGCAGCTACTTATTAAACTGATCAGACACAGGATGGGAGAGGACACAGAATCAAGTGGCAACAAGACTGCTTGAGGCTGAAAAACTGCTCAGGTTCATCTGTAGAATCCAACTACAGAGTCACAGCACTCAAGACACTGAAAAGCTGGGCCCCATCCTGGGATTCCAAATCAAAGTAATTTGTAGAATATTTGTTAGCAGTAAGAGTATACAGAACTACACAACTTTGAAGTCTCAGCCTGCCCTTGCTTTTATCATAAAGTAAAACAATTAAGCAAGTATTAGGCAATTTCTTCCAGCATATTGAAGATGATCAATTTACTTGTCTGTGACCTTTTTTTTATGGAAGGTTACACCTCAAATGTTCTGTTCAATTCAAAATATCTAAATAATTGGTGTTTTGAAATGCTTAGATGCATACACAGAGATTCTCAGTTCTTGATTACATGCCAGGAAGACAATAGAATACTTTTCAAGTACACAATTTCGTGTGTACTGTAGAATTGTCATGACTCTTCTGCTCTGAAACATGAGAGACCCACCAATGTATGTTTCATCATGTAGAATTCCAGTATGCCTGTGTTTAAAAAGTGTGGCTATAACAATTACAGAAATAGTCTTTATTTATCATCATGAGCTGGCATTTGCTTCTAAGACTAGCTGATCAGGACTCAGGATGACTGAGTTTGATGGCCCAATCAAACAGACAAGTTATAGTTTTATACAAGCCAAGAGAGATTTTTCTACAACGCAAATTATCTGCAATTCACTGCAGAAAGAAACTGCTAGACTTTGCCAAATCCCTCTGCCAAGACAAGCATACAAAAAAGTAAATGCTCCTGCTTGCTTCAAGATATGTGGCATGTAATGCTAACATCACCAATGCCACCATACTTATGGTACGGTGGTCTAGTGACTTGTATCTGCTAAGTATTATGGTATAACTTTTTGTTACACATACCTTGTAACTTCAACGAAATTTGCATTGATTGCCAGACTGACTCTCCCTAGACAAGGAGAGCTTCTGTCTCCAGAAGAACACAGTAGTGGAGACAGAAGTGCAGACGACTCTGCAGCTCAGTTGCTGTTATCCTTGGCTTCCTCTCCACAGGTCACCATGGTAAGAGGGCCTACTCTGCTGCTTCTGGAAAGGACTGTACTTACAGTGCTACATTAACAGAAGATTTAATTTTTAATGCACTAACCATATTCACAGGCCTGAATTCTCAAAAGTGACAAGCATTTTCATTTTCCAGGCTCAAAAGAGTGAACAGTTAGTAAAATCCAATGAATTCTTGAGTTCTCGAAAGCTCAAGATATTTCTTAACAAGCAGCAATTGACCACCATCTTTCTTTAGAAATGACAGTGTATGTCAGAAAATGCTGTTCAGCCTCATGACTAGCACAGATTTCTGCCTCACTCTGAGCATTCTGCCTATATGATGGATGGCTATCCAGTCATGGATTCCATGAATATCCATCTCTGGTCAAAAGACAGTTAGCATTAAGAGATCCCTTCCTTGTGTTGGGCTAACAACCACAGCAAACCAAGAAAACTGTCTTATACAAATGCACTTACAATTTAATATAAAACAAACTAAGTACATAGCAACTAATATGTAAACATACACTTGTAATTTAATAAATATTGTTAAAAGAACAACCACAAGTCAAACTTCTGTGCCTTTTATTTAGAAGACTGTAACAGTAACAGTATATTATATTATACTTGTATTATTTCTGAGTAACAGAAATATTCTCTCTACTGCATCCAAAGACTTATCGTCAACTGCATCAAAGCAGCACTAAGAACCTGCAGAGTTCCTATACACAGCAACATAGTAAGTTTTATTAATACAACCCAGTTTCTCAGTTTAAACCTCCAATTTCCAAATAAGTATATAGCAAGTATCATCTGACATGCTAAGGAGACTTCAGAATAATTAATTCACTACTCAAGGACAAAGCTAAAAACTAAACTATATGCCAGCTACTCCAAGTAGTCAGATTGATATAATGCATACAATTCCTACCTAATTAAAGTACCATGCCTTAAAAAAAACCAAGACACCAACCACAAAAACGCACAAGAACTTGTACTTCATTCCTCCAATTCAGAGTCCTTCAGCTAGCACAAAAATACCTCCAACAGTAAAACAAAAAAGCAGAAAGTTCCTTCTACTCATGAGCGCATTTCACTTTCAGCTTTTCTTTGCATTCAGCTAATTTTTAATTTTAGTTATTGCAAGGAACAGTGTGATGAGTGTGGTGTTTCATCATATAAAATAAAATGCCAAACTGTTAAGGATAGTGGTATTTATACAGTGTTTGTACAATGTTTAACTTCATATATGTCATCAAATAATTCTATCCAGAGATATGTGGCAGGAACACCACCCTTACTCTCCTTCAATACAATAAAATTAGCCTTCCTTTACAATCTCTCTCACTGTACATTCACTGAACAAGTGTAAAGATCACTAGAACTGAAATCAAGGAATTCCAAAACAGTACACTACACCACTCCAAAACTGCTGGTCAGGTTATAACTAGAAGTTGATAGAGTTAACATTTACCACATGAAGTTTCCCTTTCCTACTAAAATGAGAAACATGTATTTTCAGCTCTTTCTACTGGCTGGGAAAAAAGTACTGAGAAATATATTTATTCTCAATGCTGCCACTAATTCACAATTTTAGACACCAGGGAAGCAATACTGTGGATACAAATCTTAGCACTAATGTTGAAAACCTGTGTTCAGTCCACAATCCAACAATTAGAAGTAAAGATTCATGTTAACCAGAATGACTAAAAACCAAAAAAAAAAAAAAGTTACAGTGACACACCACAAACTAATAGTGCAGTGCATAGTTAGATGCATCAAAACAAGGGAGTGCAGGACTTAGACACCAAATGTCTATGTCCAAGTGAGTTCTTAACAGGCTACTAATTTTTCTAGCAAGCTAGGCATCAACAGATTTCAGAACATACAAGGGTTATAAAAACCCTAAGTGCTAACAGAAATATCTGTCTTTTAGAAATAAGGGAATTTATTTTTCTCTTGGAAGGAGGACTGGGTTAAAAAACCAGTACTAGCATAATCATTGATAAAAACATGCAGCCTTGAGCATATGGGTGGGGATTCAGTAGTTGAATTTGAAAATTCTCTACCATTCGCAACAAGACTCACTAAAATCCGTATCTCATAAAACAAATTCAATGTGACACTTTGACTGCACACTATGAAAAGGCTGACTTAGAAAATAAATGAAGTGTACTCCACCAGTTTGCATGATTTTACCACCCATGTACTCTGTACAGAAAATACAGGAGACTAATCTAACATAGGTGAGATACTCAAAGATGCTGCAGGTAGTAGTAGAAGGCATCTAGCTAGCTGCAGCCAATCAAGACTAAACATGAGATCATTCTAAAGCTGTCAATGGAAAGATAACATATGAGTTTATGGAATTTCAGGCTTGCCTCGCTAAGATAAGCAAGGCAGTAATTTGAGAGGAAATGTTCAAGTAACAAGACCACAAAAAAGCCCAAACATTCTAGAACACATTAAATCAAGTGGACAGTAGGGAGTATGTAGCAAAGTAGGTAGTATACGAAACAGTGTGAATCAATTGCTAAAAACATTAAAAACAAAACCAAAAAAACCCACACCACCCCGCTCCTACAAAAAAAGAAAAAAACCCCGAAACCGAAAAAACCAACACAACCCCACAGATAGTAACTTAGCTATGAAATACCAGGATACAAAGTAAAGCAGCAGAAACGTGCTGTCCTTTTGTCTTGAACAGTGTAACAATCAGAACTCAGCTACAGAAAAGTAGGGTTTGATAGCTTACAATATAAAATATTTCCAGACATTAATACTGAAATAAGTCACTGAAAGCTTATGAACTTACTTGTTTAAAAGTAAAAACTTACAGCCACTGGATTATGCAATCTCCAAAAGCATTTTATGTAAGTATGCCAAATTCCATTAAAGTCAGCAAGAATGAGTCTGACACTTCATAAAAGAATGTTTTGAGAACAAAGCCTACTCCTTACTGCACTGAATTTAAAAACACCACCATCTGATATATAACACCAACTCACTGAGCCCTCACTCTAATATTCTTGTCAACGTACCACCAACTTTAAGTAAAACCAAGATTTAACAGCTTTTTCATACTGCCAACAGATTGATAAGCGTGTTCTCAGAAGCATGGTGGGTAACAACAAAAAGACATTCAGGATGGGGTTTCAAATAAAGTCCACTGCTTTCCTACTGTTATAAGAAAAGATCAGAAGAAAATACAGCTTTTTGCCTGTAATCTGGTGTATTTTTCAGGATGTTTGCAAGATAGACATTAAAACATATCCCTAGTTATTAACAGGAGTTCAAAATAAAAGCAAACAGAAACATGTGAGTATATTACTTCCACCACAGCCTGTCTTGGAACTTAGACAGTATCCTACAAGTAGTAATTTCTGAATTTTTCCTAAAACTGCAAAAGGAAAAATTAAACCAAGACAGATTGGTAAATATAAACATGTAACATGAACATTGAGCACAGAAAGTGCAAAATGTGAGTTTCAAAATTATGTACCTGGCTAGAAGAAAACTACCCTAATTGCAGCTTCCTGTTGAAAGACAAGACAGGAATGACCACCAAGCATGAGGGGACAAAGAAGACATTGCAACATAGTGTTGAAAAACCTGTTATAATTCTCTCTGCCTCATTCTCTCCAGATAAACAGCTGAATCAACTTTGCTTTGTTAGTACCTGTGTAGACTACTTGTTCAGAAATATCTAAAAGATAATCACATATTTTAACAGGTCATACATGCTCATCAGTCTACTGAATACAGTAGATTCAGTTTCAATGGTCCACCAAAGCCACATTACCTAAAAGTTTAGTGTATGATGGTGAATTTTACTGCAACATCAATAACCCACAGCATCACAGAAGTATTTTATTTAACAACTGCTTCATCAATAACTAAAACTTATAAATAAAAAGAACCTGTTGTGAAAGCTATTCTACATCTATGCGCCACCTGTTCCACGTTTCATCATTTTTTGCTCTCCAGCTGCACATTCATACAAAAGTTCTAAATAGCTTGTTCCATTGTGCAAGGTGTGTGGAACCTGTTGCTTAAGTAACTGCTTCAGATACCCACTGTCATCAGTTGCAGACTCTCTTGCCTGATAAAACAGGTGTCAGAGAAGAAAGTCTGCAAGCTTGCACTACACATTTATCCTCAGTGTAGTGCAAAGTTTAGTCTCAATATGATTTTATCTAACACATTTTACCAGCATCTACCAGTTTGTAGTCCCCCTAACTTCCTCCAGAAAGGACGAAATAAAAAAAACAACTTAAAGTATACCTTCAACAACTCCTTCTTGGAAATAGGTATATGCATACCTGTTCTGGGATACAAGAAGTACCATTTGAGAATCTTTAAGCTTCTTTAACCAGGAGAAGACTAAAACAACCTCTTGAGAACAACCAGACACTATCCCCTTTGAAATTCTTGTTCATGGACACAGTAAAATTTTATTCTCTCTAGATATTGTAGATGTTACCAAAATCTTCAAAGTTACTTACGGTTTTCCCCCAGGAATCCCTGCTAGATTTGGAGGGATTCCAGGTACCCTCATGTGAGGAGGAGGATCAAACCCAACCTGGTAATGAAAAGTGAATTAATCTCACACTTGCAATTTCTCATTCAGAAGACCCTTTTCTTCACTCCCAAGATAATTTAACCAAAAGGTGCCTTTTACCAACAGTATTAAATAAGTGTATGACTGGGGGGCAAAACCAAGATACTTTTCTTGGGCATGCTTCAGATAGAAGCATTCATATGCAAAGAGAAAATCAGTAATATGAATCATGCATTCACACCACTGACAATAACAAAAGCACCTCTGTGCTAGTAGGGAATCAAAGTCCTGTTTTTACCCTGGAATTAGAGGCCATGGTATGTCAGCATGGAGACATGTCAGTGCTCCTTACCTCTGGGAGAGGTAGCATGTACCCAGGCTGGCACAGTGAAGTGCTGGAAAGCAGCTCTAGGCCCCAGCTAGGATCTGTGTATGGTTCCACACTGTTCTGTGTGGGTACATTAGCTGAGAGACCTCTCACATTGTGGCGTGCAAACAAATTTGTCTACAGATTAAACAGACTATGCCCTCTTTACATAGTGCAATTCTGCTACATTTTTATATCTGAGTAAGTATGCACACCAAATAATCCAAGCAGAAGTTCTGGATGAAAAATACTTCAGTTTTTCTTCTGAATGTTATACCTGGGTAAAAACTATTATTGTTCTAAAAGGAGAGTGTATGTTAATTGGAATTTCCACATTTTCACATAAAAGCCCTGTTGCAGTTTGAAAAAAGTAATCATACTTAAAGTAATGAGATGACATGTTTAAATCTAATTTTGCAAATTTACAAGTAGGTAAGTTTGCCTATGCATAAAAGTGCCATCAAGCTCAAGTTTGCAGAATCAGGCCCCTAGATTATTCTATGTTCCATTTACTTACTGCATCCGCAACAGCAACTATTCTTAACACAACTTAGCAAAGGGCTCCAAGATACGTACTGATCAACTTCTCAGGTTGATTTCCACAAAAAAAGAATAAAATATAGGGACAGAGTCATGGATAAAAAAAGCTTTTGCATACTTCAAGATAAATTTGTCATGTCTGTATGGAAAAAAGTGTGATTCAGCAAAAAAAAGCCACAGCTTCAATGAAATACTTTGTGGCTACCAAAACTACCTTTTCATTTACAGCATAAAATAATTTTTTGGCATTACTTATCAGTTAAAGCACTGATGAAGGTAAATAAAAAAACCAAAATGCGCATTAATACACAGAGATTCCCTGTTTTCAAGGTGGAAATTTGTTTCTCCAGCCACGCAGCAAAGTGAAACACAGTGAAGCTGTAAAGCCTCTGGTGCTGTTACAACTTGGGAATTTAGCAGTGATAAATGAAGCACTTTCTCAGTGAACCACAATTCACATGACTGAGATTGCATGGAATGTATGGCTTACCATAGGAGATCTTCCATAGGCAACCACAGCAGCTGCAGCAGCAGCAGCACTCATCTGGGGTGACATATTGTGCAGACTGGCATAGGCTGCCCCTGGACTGGTTAACTCCCCATTCATGCCAGCATGAGGTACCATTCCAAATGGAGCAGGGTATGGTCCTGGTACTGCCAACGGTGTCCGCAAACCTGCAGCTAGAGAATAATGAAATTAAATACTTTTATTAATATATTCCAGCATACAGAGAAGAAAACAGCCCTTTTCTTCTCCTGCAATACCTAACCTTCCCCTCTTACACACACTGTCAAGACACATTGTGATAATAATAACCACCAGCTCTTTTTACCTAGTGTAAATAAGATCTACTGACGTTTGAACTTGCTAATTACTTCTAGCAATCTTTTCTACCATTACCTATTTCCATTCCTGTAATATTCCCCTGTTTACAATAATCTCTTCTTTGCCAAATTAAGCAGTAAAGCTGACAGACATGGTTTACACAGCTCATGTCTGAAGCCAACTGTGTGTACCAGCCTGAATAGCAAAAGTAAACTTCCCCTGGCATTTGTCAAGCTGTGCACCGCAGCAACTACTAGTAGACTCAGACAAAGACTGTAGAAGGGATTGCACACAGAACAAGTACCAGAAACTTCTGAGAAGTCTTTTTATATTGCATTCAGTCTCTGGATTATTTGCAAAAAAGATAAAGACAAAAGTAAACAAAGAAGAATAAAAGATAGAAAGATATTCAAAGTCTTGATAATCCAAACATCTGCTTCTCTTCAAGCCCTCTCTTGATATCAAGAACAAAGCAATATATTTAGTTAACAGTCACAAAGAACTACGTATGTAAAAACTGACTTATTTTGGAACTATAAAAACACATGAGGTAATGCATTACCAGCTTGGTTAACCAGAGGGTCCATGGTTGGAGGTTTGCCAAGGCCTGGACGAAGTCCTGGAGTTGCACTAGTGCCTGGGGTTGGCACATCACCCCGAGGAGTTGGTGTGCTGGATTTCAGAACAGGCGTACTGGCTTTTTCATGCTGGTATCATTAAACAAATTCAAAGAGTATTATTTTTAATCTAGGCCATATTACACAATTTATCACAACAGTAGCTGGAATGCTGGGCACCTATTACCTAGTCCCTCAGCCAATTTTCATAAATCCACGCAATGCTGACAACATTAACTTGTGAGAGAGAAATGCTGACCTTTATGATTGCTGCCAAAATTAAAATAAGAAGCATAGAAAGATATCTTTCCTCTTCCACTAATGTTAAAAAAAAAGATGCCTGAGCTCAATTCTTTCAGGACAGCACGATATGCATTACCAAACTATTTTAGCTGGTAATCATTCATATCTCAATTATTATTGGGCACAGCAAACCCAAGTACAAAAACAAAATACCACCTTGATTGATAGTATCAAAAAACCATGGTACAGAGAATCTGATGAAATTATTAGTGATACTGTAGGAAAAAGGTTTCAGAGAATAACAGCTTATTTAGAAGAGTTTAAGAAAAATCTGAAGCATTTCTTAAAGACTATATACAGTCTATGTCAAACCATAAGCTATTGCTCCAGAAAAAAAATAAACAATGCTTAAGCAACCCTTGTATTTTGTAATAAATTTGTAACTCATTTGACATAAATGTAGCAAATATAAGAAATCAAAATAAAGTAGAAAATATTGCCGAGAAGGTAAGCTGAGTAATACTATAAAGGTCTGGGAAAGCAATGGTCGATTTCAGCTTCAAGTGTTTAATGCCAGGTACTTTGTTTCACAAGCAGTTGCAAGAGAACAGGGTTAGATTTTACAAGAAAAAAATATTTATCCAAACAACAGACAACTACCTACCAGACCCATTTCTTTGGATTTGAGGGAAGTGGAACTTCCTGAAGAGGCTGTAGATGCTGGACTGCTGGAGGCATCCTTCTTTAGCAGTCGGGTTTTATCTACACCATTCTCACGTGGTGAATGAGTGGGACTTGCCCTCGGGGATGAAGGATCCTAAAACAATGGAAAGGTAAGAACAGTACAGAACTCTGTCACGTGTTGGTACACAAACATGAGTCTATGGGAAAAAAATCTAGGAGAATTCAAGCAGTAAGTTCAAATAACAAGACATTTTGTTATCTTTATAGAAAAAATTAGTCAAAATCCCTTCATCAATTCAGAAACATAAGTAAAATCATATAGTAAGCAATCTCTATTTTACACTACATGTAACCATAAATTGTTCCCTAGCACAGAGCTTGCAATCTAAGTATATCTAAGAACAAGCTAAAGCAAATGCACAAAATGTGTGGTAAGCTCAAAGGAGACCAGCAGTAAATTGTAAGTAAGCAGTAACTGCAGTAAGTTGATACCATTTTTCTGTGTACATTCTCCATGCTCTGCTAGTGACATATATTTTGATAATCTCTTTTAGGCAATACAGACCTTGTTAATCTCTACCTTCAGAAGAAAAGATAAAGATGCATGCTTTCGCAGATTCTGAGTTGGAAGAGACACACAAGGATCATCAAGTCCAACTCTTAACTGAATGGCCTGTATGAGGATTTTTATATGCCACAACATCACTTACTTTTTTCCTAAACACCAACTGCAATTGCCTTGCTACTTAAATCTACAGGAAAACCTGAAATTATCTCTCAGGTCATTATTTTTCTCTGTTCCAGAAGTACTCTCTGCATTTACTTTAACCTGAAATACCCAGCCCCACAAGCTGCAACACCATCAGAGCTTTGCAGGTTCTCCATGTTCCTTTGGTTCATAAAAATAGAATTAGGGAGGAAGTACACCTCACAAGAGGGCACTAAATCTACTGACCGTAGAGCCATTTCATTGAAAGCAAGGCTTCTGAAAGGATTACTAAAATCACTAGTTTGATACCTACTTTTCTAGTTGGCTGTATTTTGGGCACTTGAGCAGCTGAAGATACTTCTCTACCAGCTTCTCTCCCTGTGCTTTTCACAGAGCCAAAGAACCTCATTACCATATTCAGACTTCCTACATCACTTTGTTGTATAAAATAAAAGACAAAGAAAAGGGAACATCCATCCCCTCACCTTTATGCCATTGCCAAAGCTCTGCCCTGAAGAAAAAAAGTATCTAAAATCTCCGGAAAATCTTGTGAATGGACTGACTTAATTCTAAAAAAACATTTCTGGAAAATGCTGTCTTTAACAGAAGATGTTAAAATACAAACAATTTTTCAGACAGTCTTTTTAATAACAGTCCTACTATTAAATACAACATTACATAATGTTTTCGTTTTACATTTGAAGATGGTAGTTTTGAAAACTTCAGCCTTCCACGCATATCTTAGCACAACTCTCTACATTACAGAGCAGCTGTGAAGCCTCAGAACATTAACTGCAGAGTGAACAGACCTGGACAAAGCAGAAGAAGGAAAAGCTGAGAAGGCAACCAGACAAAGCTCAGAGTAAGACATAGTAACTGCAGGACTAATGAAAAGGAGATATTGTGAATATTTTAACATATCCACACAGAAAATTGTTTTTCTTCTACATCTAAACTCATTTTTCCTTTAACAGGTGGGCAAACATCAAGACTATGAAAAAGAAAAAAGTTACCTCATTGGATACATCTACAACCAAGTTATCGTCACTCTTGTCCCCATCACTGTCCTATTAAAAATAAATAAATAGTGTTCATTTAAATTAGTACAATAAGAACCCAGAGAGAAAGACTATGCATCTACTCAGATATTTTTTGCTTTTCCTATATAAAAAATAAACAGCCTTCCATTAATTTATTAGTAATAGGGAGAACCATAAAAACAGAAACACACCACCTTATTTCTTCTTCAAATATAAATCCCAAATAAAGTAGTACTAATTGAAAGATGACCATCTGTGATGGTTCAGACCTGGCTCCCTGCCAAATGCCCCAACTCACAGTAACAACCCCTTCCTCCTCCTTTCTTCCCTTAGGGCAAAGGAAAAAAACTATAAAAATTGAAAAACCTGAAACCAATCAAATTATATTATGTATTTTTACATATATTACAATCAAAGTACTGTGGACACAGCAAAGGGGGCCCCCATACACCCCCTGAAAGGAAAAGGGGACAAAAAGGGACAAAACCAGAACAGATATGTACCATCAACCCAAGAACTAGCAAAATAAAGAACTAGCAAAACGTAATCTCACCACACCCCTCAGAAGAAACAAGATCGCCAGACACGGCCAGCACTCCCCAAATCCCGGTGTGGCAGACCAGCAGTCACTGCAGGCCTCAGACTTAAATAAGTGAGACCAACCCAAGGACCCACTGCTCCTGAACCTTGCCGGAAGAGAAGGGAGTGAATTCTCTAATCTTCATCTTATTTATACCCTGGTTCACATAAAAATCATATGGAATACTAGGAACATGGCCAGTTCCTCGGTTATGAGCTGCTTACCAGGAACGCCTAGACTAAAGCCATTACAACCATCTCACCATCAGTGCAAGTTGCAGATGGTCCAAAACTCCTCCTCATTACCACCATAAACAGCATTGCCACTACTCTTAAAAGAGAAGGCACTCTGTTCATATGCCCATGTGATAATCTTAGAGAAATAACTACTTGTGCATTCCTAAAAAAGTCTCAGAAAAGGGGAGTTTTTTGGTATGTTTGATGGATCACCCTCCTCCAAGTGATAGGGGCATTTTTTCCCTTTTCCAGAGGTAAGTTTTGAAATACAAAGTTCTGGGAAACAAAAAGCTTCAGAAATGCTAAGGCACTTCAACATTTCTGCCTAAGAAAACCAAAATACTGACATTTCTAAATTGAAATGTTCCATTGCAGCTTGTCAAGCTGCATTTTGACTGTTTCACTTAGATCTGCATTCATCTCAGCTGCTCTAGTGCCATGTGATTGTTGTTACTCAAGTGCCTCCTGGTCCCTATCTCCAATCCAGGCTGGAATGCCACATTCTATGATACGCAGTGGTCTAGTGATACCCACAGTGGGTGGTTCAATAGGGTGGTTCAATGAGAAGGTGAATCTTGACTCAAAACCAAAGAAAAAATGAAATCAAGTGAATGTCAAAACTTTAAATTTTTGTAGAGGCAAGTTTGACATTTCTAATAAAAGTACTTCCAGTAAAAAAGTTTCTAGGCAAACAAATCAGACATAAAAGACTGCTCAACTGTCCCCCATCTCTTCCTTTCAAAAAACCACAAACCAACACATAAATTCAATCCTTCCCTTCTGTTTTAACAGAATCTTGCTCCAAGAAATACCACAAACATATTAGGGACCCAAGAGGGGCACTGGAGACAGAACTGTGGCTCTATTTGCTACAGGCACCTATCCAACTAAAAGATGTGGAAGAAGGAAAATGAAAGCTTTAGCTCCAGTTATTTGACACCTCTTGAAAAGTATGAAGCACCCAGAGTGCTAGAATAGGTAAGAACACATTTGAGAGCGTGGGAGAACAGTAGATGGGACACTTGTTCACTAAAAACATCATTCTGAAGGAGGGCAAAATTAGCTACCAAGCAATGCTTAAGTGAACTCCATTGACTTCATAATCTTGATAAACAGAAATTTACTGGGATTATCAAAGGCATCTCTTATAAGTGCTATTAATATCAGAAGATTCTCCTAACTCATAAAACCATACATTGAAACTACACAGATCCTAACATGAAAATTAGTCAGAAGTCAAAACCAGAAAAAATATTAATTTTGCATCTTTTTTCCAAAAGCAACAATTCCTACAACTTGTTCATGTCCCTTTTGACAAAAGTAGTACTTCGTTGTTCCTACAAGGGCTTCATATAAAATGAGCTCAAAATCAGCAGCTTTGTATTGGTAAAATTAGGGAAATCTCAAAAAAAAAACCCCAAACAAAAACCCCAAATTAAAGCAAAAAAAAAAAAAAAAAAAAAAAAAAAAAAAAAAAAAAAAAAAAAAAGCCCCCCCCCCCACAAACCCAACCAAACCAACCCCACAAAAACACCAGAAACCAAACAAAACCCCAAAAAAACCCTCAAAACTCCCCAAACAAAACCTCTTCAAGATTAGAATCTGGAACTTTCAAATTGTTAAATTCTTTATTTTGATGCGCCTGCATTTGTAGAATCCACTTCAAACAAAGAGCAGGCAGAAACACATTTAAAATATGGATTAAACCAAACTACTCCTACAGTGCAATAAAATCCTTTCCCTCTCCTTCCAGTAGAAATTCATGAAAAACAAGCAAGTGAAGATTTTTCTTCCTTTTTATATAAAATAACTTAAGAACAGTTAATCTTCAAATATTTAAAATGAAAAATGCCAACAGAATATCAAACTCTCAAAGTTAATGCAGTAAAATGGGGATGTTTGCCAAACCCATCTCTAACCAAAACAGTATTATTAGAAAATGGTGCAAATACAACTTGCAAGATCGGAACAGCACTAACATACACAATAGCTGCCCAAAGATATTTACAAGCACAGCATGTGCAAATAAATTAATAATTTATTTGACACAGATTTGCTTACATAGTGGCTGGAATCCTTATCATCCACCTTTCTCTTTTTGATGTCATTGGCATATTCAGGGCCATTCCTGCGTTTATCTGTGCTTCGTAGGTTGTCCGAAACCAACAGAGAATTACTCTGTAAAGACAAAAACCAAGATCAATTAAAAATTCCTTTTAAGATTCCTTCACATATGCTTAAAAACTCAAACTGAATGTGATAGATGCTTTAGAAATGTGATAGCCATTTAAGTCTTTCATTCAATTTAATTCAAATCCAAGTCCTCCAGGCAAACATAAAGAGCTTCACGCATTTTAAGAAGCTTGGATTTTCATTGTTCAGCCTATCAAAAGTTCAGTTCACTTGTCAGTCACCACCTAGTTAACTAATTAATTCAACTGAATTTATTGTTTAGGAGAAGTAAGCTTGTTGTTTATTCATGAGCAAGTAACAATGATTTTATAACTTTTTAATATTCAGATTCCATTTAATAAAGGATATTACTAAATATAATCTGATTGATTCAATTCTAGGCCATCATAAATCAATGAGGCTTTGGTATTTCTATACCTGAAGGTATGGACAGATAAATAGCAGCTTGCCTTTAACTCTTAAAACAACAAATATTTGCAGAATAAGGTTATGCAGTAATCAATTATTAGCTGTGGTGAACTACAATTGGATTCTTTCAACAAATGTATTGCAAACGAAGATCAAATATTTTTACTTCCAGGATAACATTCACTACTACTGTGAAATTAAGGCTAAAGTGTTTAATTAGACTTGATCTGAAAAACTGAGGCCAACACATACACATACAAAAGACAAAGGCAAGGACTAATCTTTTCCTCAAACTACAGGGACTGCTTTCTTTCATGCTAAGTTATGCTAAGTACAAACTGTTGACCCAAAGAGCATTTTAGACATTTTTCAGTCACATGACAATTTGACATGCCTTCGATTCCCATCTCCATCTCAGTTCCAGCTAAAGCATTAAAACGTGTTACAATGAGTTCTTTTAAGTGCAGGATTAGCATATGCAAGAGGGCAATTTGTTCACTGATGTGTTAATGCTGTGAACAATACTGAATGAGTTGAGAAAAAAAAATCTCCTTTCACAAAGACCTGGTAAGCCTAGATCCTAAAAGCCAAGTACGTGCTTAGATAAATAAATATATGTTCACATAAATATATAAGTAAATAAGCATTTACATGCAAAAACGTAACTCTCTCAAGAGAAAAGCGTAATACTTATATATACTTTGCTATAGTTTACCAATATATAGTTAAGCTTTCAAAGGAAATACTTAGATCTACCCAAGAGCCAGAGATATTTACTCTTAATATAGCATAAACTATATACTAATTGCCAGTGAACTCCGCACTAAATAGCTTAAAATCTGAAGACATCGGGGTAGTTTCATGCAAAAACAAATGTTTAGCCCCAAGCACAAGGAAAATGAAACAGGGTACATAAGGCAATCTGAATCCTCTTTTTCTCCTAATTCAGATGCTGAACTTTAAGGCCAACTCTAAGCTCTTTTATTCATGACTATTCAACCTAAACAAATGCCAAAGGGCTTACATAAAGCATATAGGAAGGTCTATTGAAATTCAGTATCAAGAAGCTCAAAATAATGTCTTTACAAATTGTTTTGCAGCTAAAAGGTGGCTTGTTTGATCACTGAACTAATTGCCTTGACAAATAAGTTGGAATTTAACTCCTTATCTCCTCCTAGGTGCACATAAACTCAGGGATTCGCTATTTTGAAAAACTTTAAAACCCATTTTCAACATTATAATATTGAATCTATCATGTTCATAGAAGTAGAAACACCTTAAGAAGCAATCTGTCAATTCAAACTTGACCAGAGATGTTTTTTCTCTTAAGAAAAGAGATACTTAACTTTTAGTTAAGTATCTCTTCACTAAAAGGGAAAAACGTCTTTTAGTGAAGAGATACTTTCCCTAACAAAAATTGAAATTACCTATTTTACTACTGAAGAGTTTAGAATAAACAATCAAGAGAAATGTAGTAACCTGAATAAACTCAGTTCCTTGCTTAAATTTGCCAGAATAAGGTGTCAATAGCAGAAAGGTGGTAAAGGGACAGAAGCTGGGAAAAATTTAGCAGCCTATTTGGGAATTTTGGCTTGCAAATTCTGACAACCAATATGTGTAACTACAATGGCTAATTTTTTTTTTTTTCTGTTTTATTTTAAAGTCTACCTAGACAATACGGACAATATTTTGTACTGTTCATCTTGTAGAATTTCAAGATTGTGAAACATACCTAGGAACTCACAGCTCCCACTGTGCCCTAAATGACAAAGATTATTAGATTTGTTTTTTCTTCAAAAGACTGATGGCTTCTCACATGAACACGCAATTATATATCACAAGCCTTTTCAGCAAAGCATATAGCCTATGGTCATATTTACACACTGCTTCTCTGTAACTTATTACATTAATTTACAGCACTGTTCTCTTTTAATCAGAGCATCAATGCTAGAAGCTATTGTAGAGCAGCTCATTTCACAATAGCTACATCTGAAATTGCAAATATGATTGTGCTGTTGTTCTGACAAAATTTACCAGTAAAATAAAAAACCAAAAAGTGCCTGTTTTGTTTCCCATAGTAATTCAAGGAAGTTCTAACAGTTGTGACTAAAATCAGGTAAAGTATAACACTGGATGAAAAACTAGCTTTCTACTGTAACCTATTGCCATAATTCAAATCACCAACTGCACAATACTTCATTCAACAATGTGAAAATATTAATCTCTTTAAGTAGTGCATATGGTAGATCCAGAACAATGACCAAAGGAAGTGAATGAAAATACTGAGAAGAACAGGGAAAGAGATGATCATACAAACCTTGGGCTATTGATATCCCTTACTTATGTAATGATGCAGTTCAGGGAACAGTATACTAAAACCCACGTTTCTTCATTTCTGCTCTGGTATAGTGTATATTTGCTGTATGTCCACTATCAAACATAGGGTCAGCCAGAAGATAGCAGCAACAGCTTCACAATATTAGAGTCTCTTTATCTTCTCTTTAAAAAATAATAATCTGTTTAGTTCTTCTACCAGATCTACTAACAACTAACTTATTTTCAAAAGTAGGAGAAAAATTTTTATTTTGGCTATAATGGCCTTTTTTTTCATAACACTAAAGAAATTTTCAGTTGGGGTTGATCTTCAATAAAAATCAGTTTGTACAAATTTGTTTGAATGAGTTTGTACAGGGCAAAAAAATTACATACAGAGGTTATTCCCTAAAGAGAAACTGCATGGCACCAGTTTTTGTCTTGTCTTAATTTCAGCTAAGTAGATGCATAACTGAGGATAACCCTTTGCTTTCACACTAGAAGTTTGGTTTATTAGGGATCAACATCTGCAAATCGTAAACCTCAGATCAGAACAAGTGGTCAAAATCAGATTTAAGTGTTTTCCTTTTTTTCTGATAATTCACTTTATACACATGAAGCCCTCCTTTTCAAATAAGTCCTGAAAGAAGAAAAAAAGTCTAATGTACGACTGTTTCCCGTCAGTTACCAGACTGCATAAGAGACACACATAACAGGTAACTTGTGATTCGAAAACAACTCTGCTGCCAGCAAAAGTTAAACACTAAACCACCAGCAGGCAAATGTGAAGCAAAAACCTAGCCATGATGCACAGAAAGAAGGCAGATTCCCTGTCAGGAATATAATGCACATTATTCAGAATGCACTTCTTCGACTGCCATGCTATTCCCCATAGGAACCGCTTCCAAACCACAACTGTATGTGCCAGAGGTACAAGCTGAGAGCCCATAGTAACTCATTTAGCCCCAGTTATAATACAGCACAGACAAGAACTGACAGTTTACTTTATGCTGATCATTAAAGCCATTAAATAACAGTATTTACATTACATCTCTGTTCATGGTTCCAACTACACCTGGTCCCAAAAATCTTCTCTTGTGCTGGCTCAACTCTCACAATCCTCTCTCCCCCAAAGACATGCATAGACATAGGCTTGCTCTGTGCTTGGTCATTCCATGACCCACTGCACATCCCAGCTAATGGCAGCCACCCGCCATCACAGCCAGCTACTCAGGTGACAACTTGGACTTGCCCATATCGCAGAGAAAAGCCTCTGCATTTATTTAACCATTGCAATGGATCTCCGCTGCTGCCACTCACAAAAGTGCTGTCTACAAGGATGTATATCTAGACAGTAACAGGTAAAATCTCTTGCTGAGTAGGCAAAACAGGACCAAGTCTAACTTCTACACCCAAAACATCAGTTGCTCATTGTCAGGACACACTGCTTAGAATACAGGAGATGCAGTATTCTTAACTAGCCCCCAGCAAGGCACAAGAAGATTATGCTCAAAGTTATTCTACTCCAGAATAATTTATTTTGATTTGTTGAATATGCTTATAGCAAACACAAGTCAAACCAAAAGCTGGCTTATAAAGTTAGGAAATTTTGTTGTAAATTAGTGGTGACAGAAAGCTACTGACTTTATCTTCTTTTTGACCACCATTTTAAGTTATATTTAGACTAGTATGATCATATTAGGAACAAGAAATTGTAGAAGCCCAAATGGATTTGAGTCACTCTCCACACTGATTGTAAAAACAATCAGAAGACGCTAACAGGGAGTAAGACTTCTGTTGATTTCAGTATTTTCAAGCTAATGTTTGTTAGAATCAGGGTATCCAAAAAAATTATACCAGGCATCCCCAACTCCCTTGGTCCTTTGTCATGAGCTGCTTTCAATCAGCTACAAAGTAAACAGCAACACAGTAACCCATAGCTCTAAGATAGCATCAACCTCTGTTGAAGGTAATCTGTGGTTTGGATCTATATTTTCTTCACAAAGACCAAGAAGCATATTTGTGTTGTGCTGATAAGTACCCTACATTTCCATATAGCAACATTTATGATTTTCCTCCCCCATTTAAAAGAAAAAAAAAACAAAATAGCTTGCACATAATATCATTCAAAAAGTAGCATTCAATTTTTTATGTCCCTACCCTCCAGGACTGGGACGGGAAGAACAGAAAAGCTTAGTGCACAGAATATTTTTCTACTCTAAGAAAAGAGTGTTTGCTTTACAAAACAGTAGCAACAATGCTCAACAGTGAAAGCAAAAAAAAAAAAAATTACGAATCCTTCCTAAGCCTTAGAAGACAAGCTCAAAGTTTTCCTTGAAAGCAAAAGATACGCACAAACTTCATATAAATCCAAAGCACACAATGAGATAAGATTTCACTGTCTACAAATTATTACTGTTAAAACGGACTGTATCAGAACTTTTGCATTTCTCTGCTGTCCAAAAGGATACTAAACCAGTGGGAAGATAAGTGATAAATGAACACCTACAATGAGTTTGGGAAATATTGCCAGTATGTTCCCTATTAAAAAAAAAAAAAAAAAAGTGGACATCAAAATTCTTTGTACTGATGTCTCTCAAAACTTGAAGCTTCAGTTGCAAAAATTGCTTACTTTGCCAGGTTCATTATCTGTAGCCAGATAAGAAGATTTAAAAAAAAAAAATAAACCTAAATCTAATTTAAAAATGATTATGCTCAAACATGCCACATTATGCTTCAACTCAAAGTTATGTCACAAAAACTCTATTTAAAAACAAGCAGGCATGAGCTAAATTGTAATTTTTCAAACTTGTGCATTTAAAGCTGTCAGCTTCTACTAATGGTACTCAAATGTCACGTTAGACGTATCTGATGGAAATCATACTGTAAAACTGCACAGTAATACCAAATATCATGGTAAATTTAGGTAACTTACAAACAGTATGGGTTTTGGTGTCTTGGATGATGAAAGCATGCCTTTGTCAGGATTTCTGCCAGCATCATTACTCTTAAAATGTTACTCTGAAAATCAAATTGGTTTTATCTTGATGACCCACATGTTATAAAGTGATTTGAAACATAGCCTGCTGCTAGCTGGAACCACACATAATAACCAAACAGACCTGCTAGTATGTCTTATGTATGTGAGCCCAATTTCATATCATCCTTAAAAATATATTTTAAAAAGAAATCCATTAAAAAACACGAGAATTAGAGAACTTTGAAGATCAAATAATTCCCAGCTCATCAACTTAATCACCTCTTAAATTATGATTCTTTCATTGAAGATACCATTCATCGTTAAGCCAAGATTCTAATGTAATATGGTATTTTAAGTTTGAGTTCACCTATTTTCAGCTATTAAGATTTAATTTAGTTATGAAGAATTATCCTCCACTGAGACCAAAAAGAAACTAGCATGACCTAATATATATATCAATATATCAACATGGTAAAATTCCTGTATGAAATAAAGTCTTTGATTGTTTAAAGGTTACTTAATGGTAAACCCAGCATAAAGCCAGACTACTTCAGATAATAACCAAGCAATCATGAGTTACACATATAAAGACAGAAGTAACTACAGTGACAAATTTACATGTTCAATTAAATAAAATTTATATCTATAATAAATTAAGCAACTCTCCCACAAACAAAAGTCAGATTTAGTTTTTAACAGTTTTCCTTTCACAGGCAACAACTATTCCTAGCTAAAAGATGAATTCAGAGTCCAAATTTCACAACACTGAAACATCTGATTTTAAACTCAAAACCCCTTTAGCAAATTACCTGATGGACATGGCAGGGGTAGATGGGAACAGGGCAAGCTCAGGAAATGTAACAACCAAATCAAAACAGAAAGCCATATTTGCACATGTAAGTGCACAAACACACACTGCAACATCCTTAGCTCCTAACAATAGTTAATGAGATTCCTGCCATCAACTAACCTCATTCAAAGACATATGCCCCACACAGAGGAATATGTATTTAATAAGTCTGAGACTTCATGAAAACCCAGCTTGAAATTATTTCTGAGGTTATGCTGTCTTTAACAACATCAAGCAAGCCGAAATGAATGCTTCTTACTTAGTAATCTAACAGCAAAAGACTGCCAAAAAGGATATGCAGATAGTTTCCAGTAAACAAATGTCAAGCAAGCCTACCATATATATTAAAAAAGCAGCAATAAAAACCAGAAGGTTAGTAGCCTAATGCTGTCAGATAACTTTTCCTACTTCTTGTCTTTTTTAATTGAGAAAAGGAACAAAATAGAGCCCAAATTCACCTATGATATAAACAAGCAGAATTAGATTTGTAACTTCAAATGACGTGGAAGCTGCACATGCTCAGGTTCAACAGACTAGTATAGCAATATCACTCAAAGCAAAACAGTACGAAAAGCTGTAACAAAGTATTTCTTTATAGGGTTTTTCAGATAACACTTCCTTAGACCAATTCTATTACAGGGAAAAAAGTATCACTATATAAGTTATACCATAAGCACAAAATAAGCACTAAAGACATTAGTATGGCTTAAACTGATGCAGTAAAAGAAACTCCTAGGGCCAAACACCATCGTGACACATTTAAAATCCTCACATTTAAATTTCTCACCTTTTCTGCAACTCTAAATCCTGAAAATCCTAGAGAAAAAAATTTTAACTCTGACTAAAAATGTTATATTTCCAATTTTTGATTTGCATCTTTCCTCTCCTCCATCACCTGCCCATAAGCAAATTAAAGTTCAAGTTTGCCTTAAAAAAAATCATTCTGCTGAAAAATAAAACTCATTCATATAGTCCATCAAACAAATAACTTGGTGTTCTGCACAAACCAGGAGAGATCTTCACAGAAAACACATATGTCTAGTATCATGAAAATTACTAAAAGGGAAATAAAACAGACAAACAGTGGAACATCTGATTATGACACTCCTAGATGTGGAAACATTAGCACAAATGTTGGTACTTACTGTGCCTGGCTCTCTGTCTGCTCCCGCAGTAACCAAGAAATGGACAGACATGCCCGTTCAGACACAGAGGCAAGAACAGAAATAAAAAAGGGGGAAAAAATTAGAACACAAGCCGCAAACAGTTTTAAAATGGCTTTTATTTATATAAGTCATTGCACATTCCTAATACAGTGATTTCCTGAAAATTACAGTATTTTGTAAACATGATTTACAGTTTAACCATACACAAAGCCTAGTTTTATTTCATGACAGAATAAATTATTTTCTTTTCAAAAATTAGTCAAGTGCAATTTTGCCCACTATTTAACTGAATACTAGAATTTAAGCCTATGAAACTAAAGTAACAGATGCAATTATCTAGGTATTTAGTTTGAACACATTCACTTCAAAATTTAACTTCTTGTTCCCCCGACCTTCCCACCCACCCCTTTAACAACATTACTTTCCTTGAAAAAATTACCCATTATGCAGTTTAACAGTATTTCACAATATGGTGCAGGCCACTGCTATTACAACTAAGCATTTACCAGGATGTCAAAATGCCCTTTAAAGTATAGAGCAGGTGACCCCTAGTGATCCCCTTTTAAAATACTGAAAAATTCCAAGCTGAATTTTGCTTCAGTGATATATATGCAGACATTTTAAAGTTTGCCAACATTTTTTTCTCATTCTATATAACTTGAATTCTTTAGAGATGCTCATAATTTGCAGCAATGTGCAAATCTGACAGTGTCCTAATCAGGCCTGCCATGCCTCTCACCTCTGTGGTGGTCTGCATCATGATGCTTCTTGTCATCTTTTATTGCCAAGTGGGGCTGCCCACCCAAAGCACTAGAAAGGGCAAGAAGGCCAGCACTGCTTCCAAGTGGAGGGATTCCTGGAGGCTGAAGTCCAGATGGATGCGGCGTTAGAGGCACTGGAGGTCCATGGCCATGAGAGAGATGTTGAGCCTGCAACTGCTGCTGCTGTTCCCAGTGGTATCATCATCCCCAGAAGAATAACGTATAGCACATAGTTTGGGAAGGATAAGGCAGAAGTTTGGTTAATTATTGAGAATCAATAGTGGATTTTGATATTTATTTGCTTGTTCTAAATCTAGCCTCTCCCCTCTGTCCCACCACATTATATACACTGCATTACATCATGCTGTCTGTGGACAAGTCTGTTCACATCCCATTACCCAAAAAGGCTAGCAGGGTACGTATTTTGCAGCCTGAGGAATAAGTTCAAATACTGTAGGTTGTTTTGGGTAGCTACTGCCTGCCACAGTGTCACTGGTGACAAAGAGCAGCAGCAGAAGGTCCAAATATCTGTCCCTTTCAATAGAAAGGCATATCCCTGCTCTGGAAAATAATGAAAAAATTTTCACATTAATTAAAACTCACACCCTTCCCTTCTCCCAATTTGGAAACAGCAAGTATGTTTCTATTTTGAATATTAAAAAGTGTAAAAGATACTGCTTAATTTCATCTTTAGTGAAATTAAATTTGCATTTTAGTCTAGCCAAGGTTTTTGGGGGAAAGGCGGGGGGGGGGGAGAATTATTCATAACCTAATATTGTGTTTAGGAACCACCTTTGAGCTCAGAATCCAGGTATTCCAGATAGCATTAATGAAGTCATGGAATTGTCAACAAGAAACATGGTATTAATGAATTTAAACACCTCCATCTTTTTCAAAAGCACCTTGCAAGAACAATATCATAATAAAAGGACATACAACCCTATAACAAATCTGACAAAATAACCTTTAAGCAATTTTATAAACAGAGTTCTTATAATAGAATGTCTTCCCCATAGTTCAAATATTAAGATATTTTCCAGTTAAAACTGTAACAGTTTTATTAATGTTTTCCAAGTTCAGCTATCATCCAATTTGTCCAAAATACTCAGCACAAATTTTTTTAGAAAATGAAGCTTCAAAACCATCCTTAGCTTAGTTATAGCTCCTGTTTATTCTGCTACAGGTAAACAGATTTTCTGCCTTTTTCCTGTTTCCTTGTGTCTCAGCATATGCACAGAAGACAGGACAAACCTCTACACCTTGGCCACTCTCCACTATCTCTCTGCTGAAGGCAGACACCAGGAAAAAGCTAGATCCCACCCAATTCATGGGATCAAAAAGAAGACAAACACATGTCTGAACAGGATGAACTCAGCTAGACATCAAGTTTGACCAGGTAAATGCTAGTACTCCTGTAAGAGCTGGCAAAATCATTACAGTACTACTGACAGCTACTGACATCATACGTAGACTACAGCTCATAATATTTCACAATTTAACACAAAAAAACCTCAACTCAAAATAATGTAGGAATATTTTATCTGCTACTATAGGTCCGAAGACTCTTTAAGAGCAACTGTCAACAATACCTGTACAACATCTACTGGCATATGAATGAATTTATTGATTACTATTTAGATAACTACTGCACTTCTACACTTTTACTTCTCATAACCCCATCCCAAGACATGCCTTGGGCGGTTTGTAAAATTATGCAGACAGAGGGGTTGACATTCAAGAACTATGGACTGGACCTGCTTATTATTCACTTTTCTGCTGTCCCAATTGTCTTGCAGCCATCATTGACTTGTTTTATATACAAGACAAATCTTAAAATTTATCGCAATCTGTTTAGTCAATTTTATAAAGCCACATGTTTACCAAATCTTTCACACACCATATATCAGAAATTTATTTTCAAGTGCTGCATAAAAATCCTTGCTAGTCTTCACTGCAATACATACATTTGACCACCACTCTTGATAGCTTTCTAGAATGTTCAAAGAAAAAAGGTAAAAGAGAGGTAGTTCTTATTCTTCTATTTTAATGTGTTTTAAGCAGTTAACACAGTAGACCTTCAACTGTATCAAGCAGCTATTGCTAATGAAATTTCACTTAACTGAAGAACTATCAGTAGAAAGCACTGGAAAGTCTGACAGGACTGCAGAGGTTTGGGTTTTTTTGTTTTGTTTCTCCGATCCAGCATCTAAAGAACAAGAAGACATCTAACTTCTCACAGACTTATCAAGACTTTAGTAGTTTCTAGCACATTTCCTCAATAACCAGATATCTTGTCAAGCTCTCTCAGAGATGGTATATCTTAGTTCTCCCCTTTCTCATTGTCCACTTCAACCAGGTCAGTCATCTGCACTCTACCTATGAGAAAACATGAATCAACAGTGCTGTGCAGCATTGATGGCACTGGTCTTACTTGTCCCTAGCTGCACTATCACCTTTGATTACCTAATTGCAGCTTGCAATTGCCTGAGAATAAAAAGTGATTTATTCCTTCAAAATTGGTTTTGTGGAGAAAAGCCTCCTCCCTTCTCCAACAGTGAGCTCAAATTAGTTTCTTTTGCAGTGTGATCATGGGAAAGTTCAAACAGAGAAAAGAAGTTGTTTCCATTCTTATTTCTACTGTTCAAGAAATGCATGAAGATTGCCCTTATCTGTGCAACTCTTACTTGGTTTAATTAGCAAACAAGTCACTCCACTTGACTTCAGGAAGCATAGGTTAACAGTTCAAGAAATACTTACAGGCATGTTACCTATCATTTCCCTGGCTCTGCTTAGTAGCCTACACACCCTACATTTTGAAAGTCCAAGAAATGAGGAACAGATTAATCTCCTGTAAGACGTTCCTAAGCTAAAAGCACATAATGAGGAGTGCTGTCCAGTGTTTTCTGACAGTACTGCACAAGGACAGGGGGGAACACTGTTCAGTGTAAGGCGTAGAACAGAGTATGAGAGCTGCAAGTGCATTGCAAAGCTGCTCTGCACACCTTTGCAGCTTTGCAAATGGTTACTTAGGGACATGGTAGACAAAGATATGTCACTAAATTAAATCAGCTTAAGGCTGAAATTCTGACCATGGTCTTTTAAGCCACCAAAGCTATATTAGGATTTCATGTTTATTATCTGAAGTGCTGTTTAAGACTTTAGTTTCTTGATTTGCAGCTTGTATATTAGCTATTGATAATAGGTTGAAAGTTCTCCCTAACATATAAAGATGATCCTTTCCAGAAGTTCATACTCTTTTTATTTAAAAAGCTTGAATTGTTAAAAGTATATTGTATTCTCTTTTTGGAAGGAATAAAAGGAATATATGCTGCACACAAAGGAAGAAACTAACAACCAGGGAGATGGATAACAGCAGCATTCACCAGATGTATTTAGTAACTAAACATTTGCCATAGTAGATCCTAGAAACAATTATTTTATACATATATTCACTTTCCCATCACTTCAAAGACACTAATGCCTGCTCTGTAACCTTTTAAGAGCTAAGCAGCAGTGAGATATAAAACGGAGTAAGTTGGCAGCAGTATCATGGTCTACTAGGCATGTTCATTATCAGTTAATTAAAAACTAGACATCTGCCATAAGAAATGTGTTCAAAAAAGGATGAGTAACAGGTCTGTCTTACTACCAGTTACTATCATTACTTGCAGAGAAGGGTTGTGTCCACTTTCAAAGGGAAGTGGGAAGATAGAGAAGAGTGCAATGATGCATACTTAAGTGACTGCACTGAGATAATTAGCCACAGCAGTGATTTTAAAAACATCAGTAGTTCACCCACCATATTGCTGTAAAACCAGAAGTTCTTCATATTTGCAAAGGGAGAAAAGGAATTACAAACTCATATTACTTTACTGTCTAGATGAAGGTTTTCTTGCCTCAGATTTTTTTTCCCAGTATTCCCATAATGAAACCATAAAGACCTAAAAATAAACATCTAAAAACCACAGGATTTGCTTCTCTGAGCAAGTACCTCTTAACAATTTCAAAGATAGTACAGCTTTTCACCTCTAACATTGTAGGCAAAGTCCAGTTATAAAGAGATCTTTAATCAGGACATAAAATTTGGAATTCTGTTTTTGATCCCTGACAAAGACTTGCAGAGGTATGAGTTAGTACGTTTTTGTGAAACGCTTCCTATAACTAAACAGCGACAGGTCTCCTTTAGGCTCCTCACTTATCAAGATAGAGCACAAGTTCCCACTCCCCACACTAAAAATGCTCTGTTGAGGTCAGAAACACCTAATTTTTTTAAACACCTTTTTAACTTAAAAATCTGATTTTGAATTCCTATCTTTAAACAGTTAGAGCATTGTACGGTTCTTAAACAGATGTGTGATATACTATTCATTAGCTGTTGAAAAGTATTGAATCAAAAATTCAGATGCAATTGCAAATGAACAGTGGAGAAAACATTATGCCTAGCCCCAAACTACAATACCTGTCTTCTCTTCCATCCTTTTAAATAAACAACTGAGAGAAGAAAGATTTCCAAAATCTTACCAGCACTAGCACCAGTAATACTATCAACAGATTTCCCCAAGCTCCATATATGTGTTCTGAAAAAATATCTGGCGAGTGCAGAAGCCATTCAGAGACCTAAAATGTAAAAGACACTACTTCATGTCACCTTCTGTAAAACTGAAGACATGTGATTTCATGAGACTCAAGCAGGCAGAAAGACATGAGAGCAGAACATGCTGTGTTCAGTTTCATTGCCATATTCTCTTCCTTCCCAAAGGGAAATCTTCAGGTTTTTAATTTGCTTGCTTAAATAGCAGAAGGAAGTGAGAGCCTGCATTAAATGTCTATGGCCAACAGATATAAGAGGGCCACTCTCTGAGCACACATAGGTAGTTGACTGAGGAATAACCTTTTCCCTCACTATTTAGAGATATTCTTAAAATCAACATTGCAAACATAACATTCCTAAAAAAGGAAATAACTCAACACTATGCTTCTGTTGCATCCAGTTTTCTGTCCCAACCTAAAAAATCCCAACCCCCTGCACACACAACTACCAACAGTCAAATCTCGTAAGAGGAAACTCACTAGACAGTCTAAGCCATTAATTAATACTTGCATTTAAATTCTTGTACATACTTTCCAAAGAGTATTTCAGCTACTGGGAAGAACATATTGCAGAACAACAAGCAATTTCGTTTAAGAATATATTCCCATTCTTCTACAATAGAGTGATTGTATTCATGGACACAGGAATAGCAACAGATACTACCTACTCAAGACTTCTGGGATGCCTTTGATATGGTCCCTCACAAAATTCTTGATGCTAAATTGGAGATATGGCATTGAGGGATGGACTATTATATGAATGAGGAACTGGCTGGATGACTGCATCTGAAGAGTCAAGGAGATTCAATCCAAAGAGCCAATTGCTCCATGTCTCTGTGGAAACTGGTAACTAATAGTGTCTCTCAAGGAGTCCCTAATGTGACCGACACACAGCTAATGGGACTCAGTGCATCCTCTGCAAATTTGCAGATGACACCAAGCTGTGTGGTGCAATTGATTCACTTAAGGGAAGGATTACCATCCAGATAAACTTTGACAGGCCAGAGAAGTGGGCCCATGTGAATCTCAGAGGTTCAGGAAGGCCAAGTGCAAGGTCCTGCATCTGAGTTGGGGCAATTCCCAGCAACAGGACAGACTCAGGGATGAAGAGGTTGAGCACAGCCCTGCTGAGAAGGACTTGGGGGCGCCAGTAGATAAACCATTGGACACATACCAGTAGTATGCACCTGCAGCCCAGAAAGCCAATTGTATCCTGGGCTGCATGAGAAGAATTGTGGCCAGCGGTTCAAGGGAGGTGATTCTTCCACTCTACTCCCCTGTTATGAGGTGTCTACCTGGAGTACCATGCTCAGCTCTGGGGTTCACAGAGCAAGAAAGACACTGACCTGCTAGAGGCCCACAAAAGTGTTCTGAGAAGGTTTTTCTTTCCTAAGAAAAAAGACAGAAAGTTGGCGTTTTTCAGCCTGAAGGCTCCAAGGACACCTTACTGCGACCTTTCAATATACAAAGCGAGTCTATAAGAAAATGGAAAGAGACTTTTTACCAGGGTGTGTAGTGGCAGGAGAAGAGGCAATGGTTTTACACTGAAGCATGCTAAGCTTCGATTGGACTTATGACAAAATTTTTTACTGTGTGGGTGGTGAGACCAGATGCCCCATCAAAGCCAGGTTCGATGGGGTTTTGAGCAACTTGGTCTAATGGAACCTGTCCCTGCCCATGGCAAGGGGTTGCACTTGATCCTTAAAAGTTCACAGAGAACTCAACAGGCTAGAAAAAATGGACTTACAGGAATCTCACAAAGTTCAACAAGGGGAAGTGCAAAACCCTGCACTAGTGGGAACAATCCCATATAAAGATACTGTCCACCCAGCTAGAAAGCAGCTTTGCAGAAAAGGCCCTAGCAGACCACGTTGGTCATGAGCCAGCAATGTGCCCTTCTGGCAAAGCAGGTGAATGACATGTTGGGTTGCATTAGACGAAGTATTCACAGGGGGTCGAGGAAGGGGATCCTTCCCCTCTACTCATCACTGTTGAGGCCACATCTGGAATATAGTGGGCAGTTCTGGGCCTCCTCATACAAGGTGCATGGACAAAATGGAGCACATGCAACAATGAGCCTAGAGATGGCTAAATAGTGTCTGAGCCTGTTCTCATATGCAAGATGCTCCAGTCCCTTATCTTTATGTCCCATCACTGGATGGCCCAATGACAAGATAAGAGGCAATAGGCACAGACCGGAAACATGAGAGGTTCCTCCTCAACACCAGAACATGCTTGCACAGGCTGCCCAGGGAGGTTGTGGAGTTTCCATCCTTGAAGGTACTTGAAAGCCATATGGACATGTTCCTGCACAACTGGCTCTAGGTAGTCCTGTTTAAGCAGGGGCAAGGGGATCAGATGGCCTCCAGTGGTCCCTTCTAACCTCAAGCATTCTGTGATTATGCCATTCCAGAAACACAGAGTGGGTCAGGTTGGAAGGGACCACAGTAAGACATCAGGCCCAACCTCCCTGCTCAAGCGGGGCCACCCTAGAGCACATTGCCCAGGATTGCATCCAGAGCGTTCTTGAAAATCTCCAGTGAGGGAGACTCCACGACCTCTCTGGACAACCTGTTCCAGTGTTTACTCATCCATACAGCAAAGAAGTTCTTCCACATCTTCAGGCAGAACTTCCTGTGCATCAGTTTCTGCCTGTTGCCTCAAGTCCTATCACTTGGCACCACCAAAAACAGCCTGGCTCAATCCTGTTGATACACTGCCTCCAAATACTTACAGACATAGATGAGATCCTCCCAGTCATGTCTTTTCAAGGCCGAACAGGCCCCAGGCTGTCAGCATTTCCTCATAGGAGAAATGGTCTAGTTCCTTAACCATCTTTGCAGCCCTCCACTGGTGTCACTGCTAGTGACAGACCTTCCACCAGACCTTGTGCCAATTCTTGTTCCTCACTGCTTTCTTTCTGTTTAAATGTGTTCTAGAAAAATAAGAGTCAGATACTATATAATTTCTTCATTTTCTACTTAATTCCTTTCAAATATCTGTTTATTTTGGCTGATTTTATTTCTTTTCTTCCTCTTCTTCTAAATCCTTTATTCTTATAGATAGAAAACTACACTTGACTACTGTAAATAAACTTTAAAGTGCCAACCACTGCATCTCTAGCTAATGAGCCAAGAACATGGTTTTGTATAAGCTGTTTGGAAACTACCCTTATGTGAACAAGCCACAGTGCCTAATGTGGAAAGAGAATGTCCCTTCAGAAACAAAGAACAGTGTCTTCAGCAAGTCTCTTCCATCTATATAAACCACAAGAAATGTCATTTTACTACAGAAATTTTAAGTCCACAAAAGGACAATATTGGCAATAGCTATTCAAAGCCATATAAGTCACACATACAGAATTTGTCTGACATTGGCATGATTATTTAAAGGCCTAACTGTCTCATGAGAAAAATCATGTTTCTTTTTCCCACTTTGTTAGGGAAGATACATAGAGTAGTGACTTTGGGTCTTAACACTGATTTTTCTACTCCCACCAAAAAAAAAACAAAAAAAAAAAAAAAAAAAAAAAAAAAAAAAAAAAAAAAAAAAAAAAAAAAAAAAAAAAAAAAAAAAAAAAAAAAAAAAAAAAAAAAAAAAAAAAAAAAAAAAAAAAAAAAAAAAAAAAAAAAAAAAAAAAAAAAAAAAAAAAAAAAAAAAAAAAAAAACAAACACCAAAAAAAAAAATCCACAGCTTTTCTGGGAAGAGAATTAATGTCAGAAAGCAAATATCCAAATCAAAAAGATGTAAGTTATCTTCATTTTGCTAGATTTCTGAACAGAAAGCTCTTCAAAGTTTTTCACATTTCTTGTTTTCACTTGTTCAGACGACACAACGTTAAGAAGTATCAATTGAACAACAACTTGTTTTAAGCAGCGGTCACATAAATTGTCTCTCAAAAAACAAAAACTGATGCTATACTGCGATAAAGGTAGCTTGACAGACACACACACTCACCAAGAAGTCCTTTTTTTTCACAAATTATCTTCAACTCTCAGGTAACTGAAATAAGGTTGAGAAGTTGTATTTCACTGCACTGCTGATACAGTGATTATTAGGACACTAAGCCCTTCTATTACTTTAGCTATTAAAAAAAAATCCAATATAGGACATCCAGCAACACACATCCAAAGTAATCCATGAAGTTATTTCAGCATAACATAAAGTTTATGGTTCCCAATTAGTCTTTTATGTGCTTTATTTTCTTAAATTCTTTTCTACTTGGTCACTAAATTCCTTTCTCAAAATTCACTTTCAGTCCTCTGTTATGGGATCTTCCCTTAGGAATCAAGTCTTTTCTCATTGTTATTCAGAAAAAAAAAAGGAAGGAAAAGCAATGCTGATGAAGATTAAAAAGATCCCTTAATGCTCTCGTGCTCTCATTACACTTTTACACTCATGCATTCCTGTCTCCTTGCAAAACGCATTTCTTTTACACATGTTACAGTTTTGCCATAGAATAGTATACCTGTCCCTCTCTAGGGTTTTTCTCCTTTCTTTAGCAAGATTAAGTTACATTCTTTAAATGCTGCTAAAGTAAGGAAAGTTAGCACACTTAAAAGCGTAATTCCAACTATCTATACCCTTGCTCTAAAAGGTTAACAGTTTTTTATCTAAAGAAAGAAACTGAAAGTTAGTGGGAGTCATGAAGTTGCCTCATTAACTTACCTGAAACAAAGCTATATATCTATTGATTGGTGTAGTTCAAGAGAAATGTTATTCCACAATTAACACAGGAGGAGAACACAGATTCCAACAGAGGGTCAGCAAACAACTGGTCACCTACAGAAGACCCAAAGCAGGCAACCAAGACAGTCAACGAGGATCAAAGCAGTTAACCCCTGTTGCATCTACCTATCAATTTTCAATTAATACAACAGGAAAACTTTTTTCAAAGTGTCTTATGTAAGATATAAAGATACAAAATCTCTCATAACATTCACATAAGCAAACACAGAAAATGTGGTCTTGATGAGTGGACAGTGAGGTGGATTAGAAAACAGCTGAACAGCAGATCCCAGAGGGCCATAATCAGAGGCACAGGGTCTAGCTGGAGGCCTGGCACTGGCGGTACTGCCAAAGGTTCAAAACAAAGCCCAAGCTTTCCCTGAGCCAGCAGTGTGCCTTGGTGGCCAAGAAGGCCAAGGGGATCCTCTGGTACATTTGCCAGCAGGTCGAGGGAGATGATCCTGCCCCTTTACTCAGCCCCATGAGGCCACATATGGAGTGCTGTGTCCAGTTCTGGGCTTCTCAGGACAAGAGAGATATGGAGCTCCTGGAATGAGCCCAGGAGAGAGTTACGAAGGTGATTAGGGGACAGGAGCATCTCATTTACAAGGAAAGGTTGAGAGAGCTGGGCCTGTTCAGCCTTGAGAAGACATGACTGAGAGGAGACCTCATCAATGTCTCTAAGTATCTGAAGGGAGGATGCCAAGAGGATGTAGCCAGGCTCTTCTCATTGCTGCCAAGCCACAACTCTGACAAGAGCCAGAAACAAATGGATAGAAAGTTTCACCTGAACACAAGGAAGAACTTGTTTACTGTGCAGGTGATTATGCACTGGATAGATTGTTCAGAGAGGTCACGGAGTCTCTCTCACAGTAGATACTCAAAATACACCTGAATGCAATCCTGTGCAATCCATGCTCTAGGAAGACTGCTTGACCAGACATCCCACTGTGGTCTCTTCCAACCTTACCCATTCTGTGATCCTGTGTAAATATATTCTTTAGCTTGTATACTAAAATACTTTGATTTCATGAGAAATTTAAAAGAAGGGAAAACCAAAAGAGTCTTCCAAAATGAGAAAGGCTTCAGCTATGTGGCCAGTACCAGTACACACATAGTGTACTGATTTGTTGAATCACAAGATCCTATTTTTAAATTTTATGTACTGTAAATTTTATTACTTGACACTTACAGAAACAGGTCTTCAATGTTTCCCAATATAATTCAAAGAGCAAATTAAAATTAATTTTCAAGGGTAGCTTATTAACCATCGATTAGTTCCCACATTACCACTATACATCACAGAAGTATAGGCCGCAAGGGAGAAAGGACTCTGTATTTCCCTTAGCACAAATCTGAGCAGCAACTCTTGTCTTTGCTGTGCTTTCCTGTCTTGCTGTAAAGAGCTAGGTTTCACTGCCCTTCCTTCTGGCACTTTCAAGCCCAGGCACCAGAATTAGAAAGATAAGACATAATACACTTCAGATCACTTTTGGAAACAGTAAATGACAGATGTGGCTTGACCCCACTCAAACGATTTGTCACTGCACCCAGTGAATAAGCACATCAGCTGTTGTTCCACTACAGTGATCAGCAATTAACTATTTAACAAATTTTTAGCGATAATTCTTTAATGGCAGGATTTCTAACATCCCATTGACATAGAGGGAATAATTACACAGTGCTGCCAGCACGACTGGTACTTTCACCAGTGCAGATCTGCACCAGCAGCCTAGCTTTGCTCTGAAGCCTCTGCAAATCATTGCATCCCATGCAGGCAGAGCCCTGCAGCGAGGATGCAGGGCATTGCCAGCAAATGGAATTCTTCCAGTTCAGTGACATCTTCTCCCCAAGGTGCATTAGCACTCCACTGGTGTAGCTGCATCCACACAAGGGCTTTTGCCAACAGAAAAGGGCTTTCTTTCCTCCTCTGTGCTTTAAGGCACTGCAAATCAACCTAAAACTCTGTAGGTGGTACCACATGCAGACCCACTGAATCATGAGTAAAGCTTGTATTAGCAGCTATACTGGCAACACATCAAGCAGCCCACAAACTAAAGAAGCCCTTATGCTAGCATAAGCTTATAGAGGTACACCTCCCCCACATAATATATAAGATGTATATACAATATTTTATATTACATATGAATATACAGAATAGCATGTACAATATATAACATGTTACATATAT
>NW_020955199.1:390665-400531 GCF_003031625.1 Empidonax traillii
AGGCAATCCATCTACGTCCTGAGGACCTCGCTGCCACCGTCCAAGCGTGCTTGGCCCCGGCAGATGAACCTCAGGATTAAAGGGTGGGCTCAGTTCCGCGCACACTGTGTCTCACCTAAAAAATCCAATGCGCAGGCTGGAAGGTGTAAAGACCTTCCCCGGTTCTTCGTTCGCGAAGAGACTGGCCATAGAGATTGTTTATATTTTTATGTAAAAATATAAAAGATCTAAAAGATCTTCCACATGTTTGTATATATAGTTATTCTTCTAAAAATACGTATTGCAGGGACACCGTTCCTGTCTCAAAAATTTTACAGAAAAAAAAAAAAATTAAATGAGTCAGAAGGCCAGGTTTTTCAGGGTTCTTGTACTAATCATGTAATTCAGGTTTTTTCTTTTTTACCTTAGACTAAATTATGTTGGAGGGTTTCCTTTCCTTATGTTAAATTCTGAAGAAATATGGAATGAACAGCAAAACTGAAGGGAACCAGAGGAAAAAGACTGCAACAATGGAGGAGCCAGAGAAGTCTTTATACAGGACAGTTGCCATAGGACAGAAGGGGTAGTGAGTCACTACAGAAAAAATTATCCTTGTTCAGGAAAACATGGCTTCACCAAAGGACTTCTCAGACTCTAAACAAAAGTTACAAATTCTAAACCACCATCTACAAATCACAGAAGTTAACTTTAAATTCTCTTGGTCCTGACAGGACAAGGGCTGGTTATCTGAAACCACTCACATTCCTCTGATCACTGTCAATGTAAGTTAGTTCAAGAAGAAAGCTTTTCTTTAATTTTAAAAAAGTACATATTGCTTTCTCTGAACAGTCAGATGCAAGCTTTAAGTCTCTAGTGTGAAGCTGTCAACAAGCATTGCTTCTGGTCTGGAGAAACTGCCAGCACACTTCTTTTCTGTGCCACTATAAATTCCTGCTACTACTCACCTTCTAACCTCAAATCTATCTATTTGCCTTTTTAGCTACTATTAGCATACCACCACCATCCAACAACACTTCAAAAGCATGCTCCTGATGCACAGCATCCAGAAAAAACTAGTTCAAGCATGCACCAGTTTGCAAATGGCTTACAAATATTAGTCTAGAAGGTTTTATTAACTGACATATGATTATCTTTAAAAGTATCTATTTTCCTTTCAGGCTCTTTTAGTCTCCAGAAATTTAACTCCTGCTGAACTTGCAAACAGTAATGGCTTAAATAGCAAGGTTTTTTGGTAAATTAAAATCCAGAAGTTAAATACAAGATTGAAATTATAGTCATCATCCTTTTGTCCATGCCACTACTAACTACAAAAACATCTCAGAATCAAAAATTGAAAAATATCACAGTCATAAGAAAAGCATTACTCCAATTTTTATGTAATTCTCCAAGCCACAGGCCAGATCCTTGTAAGTTTCCTCTAAATTCCATAACAACTTCAACATGTCAAACAATGATCACTTCCAAACATGCATTTGAGCGATTCACTTTTGCTAATTTTTGTGTTTACTTCCTCAATACTACTGCTTGTCAATATTTGATTTGAAGACCTACGTAGCCAGTACCTTTATAAACACTGAATATTCTCAGGCAATTAAGTATTATACAAGACAGCAATCTTGGTAATTCAGCAAGTACTTTGAAAAATTAAAAAATAATATGGTTATTAGATAACAGGAATTCTGTAACTGATACAAACTCTTAAGCATTTTGAAGAATTACCACCAAATGCTGTAAAAACTGTCTCTTTGCCCTGTCCTTAATGTTTTCTAAAGTTATCCCAAATGCCTACAGTAGCCTCACTCTGTGCAAGAATAAGGAAAGCAAGCTATTCTAGTCCTCCTACACATTGCCTATGTTTTGTCTTGCTCTTCCCCTGTGAAAAGCATAGCAGTTTTGTTTGTATGATGCTGTTTTCTTGCACATTTCCAATGTTTATTACTTTTAACACTTGTGTTCCCCTCTATGTTCCTCCAGTCCCTCTGCACCTTCCTACTTCCATTGACTCATTCTTTGTCCCTCTCACCCATTTAGAGGTTATTTTGCCTGTGAAGCCCACATCACTCCCATCTGCACAGTGGCCATTAGTTCACTGCAGTGTATCAGTGTTCGCTTCTCAAAATCTGTATGGTTCATTCTTTGCACCTCTCTCCTACTGCAAAGTAGGCCAACTTAGAACCCGACATCATTCAACATATAAACTCCCAACAACTTTCTCGACTCCTACTCACACTGGGATGGGACAATTCCACGAACATAAACACACTTCATCCTTATTCAACTAACTTCTTTGCATTTGATTTCTCCTCATATGCAGTCCAAGCTGAATTTCTCTTCTGTGTGGGCCAACCAACTCACTCTTCCTGTCCAGCTCCTTCCTCCTCCAAACCTGCTGTATTTCACATTACTTTCAAGACAAGAACAGAAAGTCACATCATATTTTTATCTCAGCCTACTGACTCTTCACCTGCTACAATTCCCCCACTTATCTTACTTGAAATATGAACACAAAGCAGACATTTGTAGGAGAGAATAAATTACATTCTCTTCAGTGTGTCTCCTTTTACTTATTTAATAACTTAGGTTTTGTGAATATTATCTACTTTATCTGTATCTTCAAACATGGAAGGCTATTCTGCCTGAACATACTTTAATCAAGAGAGGTGGATTGAATCACTTTCTACAAGAAGTAATCCTTTCCTCTAGGATTAAATCAGTTACCCTCTGTGTCAATTACATATACAAATATACACAGACACTCTGCTCCAACCACATTCAAAAGGAAACCCATCCCTAACACCTTTTTCATCTTCAGTAGCCCTTCCACATTGTCTGTATTAAAGCTCACTGAACATATCTGCTGCAAATTCTTGCCTTGAACTGTACTATTCCAGCATTTTGAGCCTACTTTAGTCCCTTTCATTCCACCAGAACTATTCTTTCTAAATCAGTCTAACATAATAATTCGGAGCCAAGTTTACAAAATTAATCAATCTCCCCAGCTTCTATCTACCTAACTCTTCCTGAAACCACACGATCCATTGCATGTCTTTTTTTTTGTTCACTATTACTACATACACAGTTTTCTAATTTTATCACTCCTTCTGCATCTCTGTCCTGCTGCAAAACAGACCAGCTCAGAGCTCTACACCATTCAGCATGTACATGCCACATCCCCAACACCTGTTCAGTAGAAAGTAATCTAGGAAGCGGTAGCAGCTCACAGTTGGTACCTCACCTGCTATCTCTTCAGAAACTACCTTCTTTCTGCATTCACAGTAGCAGCTGCATATCTTCATATTTAAGCTCTAGCTAACCATATTTCTGTCCAGTCATCATTCTTTCACTCCTTTCCTGAAAGCTGTTAAGCTTCACAAAATTGTAACCATATACTTGGTTTCACCTTTGACTTGCAGCTTAGATACTAGATCTAGATGAGAGAGCCAACTAAAAATCTTTTGTTTTTCTTTTTGGACAAGTTTCCTTTTCTATCCACCCCACAGGAAACCTTGCAAGACAAGGGAGGTCTTGCATGCAATTCAACTCTGTTTAACTTTTGGATGTGATTTTGCCCTCTCCAGAATGACTGAGAACACCTTCTTCTGCAGACTACTGCCTCATTTAGATACTACCCTCCTCTATATTACTGCTCCAAGGTTTTCTGTTTCCCCATCAGTCTCTAGTGCATGGGGTGGAGGGTGGGGGCTGGTGGTGTGTGTGTCAAGTGGAAAACAAGTTTGGTTAACACTATTTGTTTATTCACATTTTACACACCTCCTCTCAGATCTCTTTTGAGTAGGACAAGCTACCAATGCACATCAATAATGCTTTCTTATTTTTCCTCAATACCTAGTGGAACTAACAATAAAAATCTGACCATTTCTCAGGGACTGATATTTTGAGAATAGGGACTGTCATGCTGACAAATACTTTCCTCCGTTGCTTTAGCATGGAGCCTTTGTATTCTAAAAGCGGCTACCATGACAGAATCCTAGGATATAATTAAGATTTCTATGTGTTTTAAAATATGAAGGATAACCCAGGATGTTACCATGCAATAGAGCTCCTATTGCAAGAGTTTAGTAATTTAGACTGGCGGTTAGTTTATGTTAAAAGTGAGGAGAGTGTCTTGTGCTCACTAGATCTCATTTTGTTTAATTTAAAAGAACTAGGCAATTTCCCCTCCCTCAGCACATAATGCAGATCAAGGCTGACAAGGATCTAAAGTAATGCTACAGCTGCTTAGCTCTTCCCTTGCATTAAGTTCTGCATTCATTTCTGCTCTAGTCTGTATTTCTATTTTATAATGAAACATACAGCCTAGTTATTTATAGGCTTTCTAAGGATTAACTACACACTCATAAGAATAAACCCTCAAGAGGTTAACCTCATCCTCTTAAGCTTCACACACTACAATCCCAGAGATAGCTGGCAACCACAGCCAAGAGAGAAAAAATAATCCCACATCTTGCTAATCCTTTAGCCAATCACTCATGCAACAGTAGAGAGGCCTCTCAGAGGCCAACAACTCAATCTATCTCGGGAGCACTGTCAATAATCCAAAAGATACATATTTCACTGAATCATTAGCAACCCACCTCAAAAGGCAAAATAAGGCATACCTGGCTTCTCAGTGGTATGCTGAAATCATGTATCAAAAATGCAATGCAAAAGTAAGTTTCCAGTTTGCTGCTTGCATTTCTTATTCATATAGTTAGCATATTCCACCAATTAAACTAGTTTATTGAGCAGAAAGTAAATCTAGTAAATTTTGCATTCACACCTAGACATACCAATTCAACTGTCCCTTACAGTTAATAATATGAACTTTTGAGTACCTGAAAAGTACAAGAAAAAAAAGAACCACTCACAAAGGAACGAAAAAACCCTTTCAAGTTAAACCATAATAATCTACCTTATTATTTCAATACCATGATCTGTATTTTTCCTTAACCCTAGAAGACGACACTGCCCACCTGCAGCAATGCCAAGGATTTAGTTATGGGTGCACTTATTTTTTTAGTCTAAGGTTTCTGCTTTGCTTATTATCTATCTAATGAAATTGCTACTTCATTCTAATACAAATGTCTTTTTAAAAAATTGAAAAGGAGGTTGTTTAGCTACACTGCTACCCCATGGCTGAAAGTTAAACCCTTCAAGAACATGCAGGGTAAGTACAAGGTCAGTGAATGACTCTTAATAATCCAATATCATCCATGTTTTTTTCCTGAAGTAAAAATTTCTAATCAACACATAGGATTAGCACTGCTTGCAAGCCCACTGAGCCCAACCATTAAGCTTTTTTTTAAAGAGGTGTCAATTTATTCATTCTGCTTTGTATGTGCTTAACATACACCAATTCCAAAGCCTAGCTTTGGACTTCGAAGGCAAATTCTCTGAAAAATCTCAGTCCTGTGAGACTCTAAGTCTCTACCCTCACAATCTGTTCTCTAATAGGCCACCATCTTTTTAATTTGAAATAAAAAAAGTATAAAATAAAAATAGTTCAAAACCATTTTGCATTTCAAAACATTATTCCCAGTAATTAGTCTTTGTTCCCTTCCAAAATTCACACAGCAGAAACAGAATTGCTCTAACTCAAGTAAGCCAATTGCAAAACTCTTGAATTGTCTAGTGTCACGGAACAATGGCCTATATGAACAGAAAGGAAAGAGGAGGAAAAAAACCAAATCCTGGAAAAAATGCAGAATTTTATTTAGTCAAGGGAAACCATACAAGTGAACATGAGCTAGGAAAATTAAACTTTCCTTCTATCCTCAAAATTTATCATAAATAAGTATCCTCAGTAGCATGAACCAGAGGCTACTTGATTGCATCCTCTACCATTACAAATTGGTCCAGCCTATTTGCATTCTAAAAACACGTTTCATGACCTTTCATGCTCATAATAGGTATCTAAACTGTTAAATTACTGTATCTTTTCTTATCTTGAAAGGCCTTAGCAGCATGGCCCTTCCACAGTTCTTTACACTAAGTTGGGTCCCTGAACAATACTGACAGCTGCTATCAAACTGTGCTGTGCTCAGCCTCAGTGCAGCTGCTGCTTGTAGGAACAGACAAGCCTCTGATGTGTCCTCCACTCTGGGGAAAGGGCTTGACACCCTTAGTGCTCAGTGAGGGGGAGCAAAGGTCCACTGAATTGTCAACCTGATTTTACGCTATTCAGATTTTCCAGGACACACACCATCCCTTTCAAACAAACCCAAGCATATGTCAGAGCATGAAACTTATTGTGCAGCACGAGATAACTATTGATTAATAAGACCACAAAAGATGACTGGGATGTACCTCTAATTTCAGCATTATGTATATGCATGCATCTACATGGTGTAACAAACTTTGTGCCCAGTGTATTAATTTCCTCATTCACAGTTTTGGATTTGTATCGCATCATTCGGAATTCTTTCAAAAGACAGGGGGAAGTATCTCTTTAGGTGAAATATTAGACAATTAAAAACCAAAAAAGGTGGAGGCTTCTATTCCAAAGAACATCCGTCCACTCTCAAAAAAAAAAATTAATTGCATGTGATATTTGTAGATCCTATGGCTTTTAAAAGACTATGTTGTGCAGACATAAAAAGAAGCACATGACAAGCCTGAGAGAGCAAAATTTGGTTTGTGTAAGTAGCACTATCCCAAGTAGAGCAAGAATGTTTTTGTATATATTTTAATACATATTTTCTTTTGCTGCATAAACTCTTCTTTAGAACTAGTTCATTAAAAGGGACTTCCATTCTATTTGCATCCTAATTAAGTAATTCGTTTTTAAAAATACAAGAAAGTATAGTTCAATCTTTGTTAATCAAATACTACAAGTGTACATGTGCAGTATTTCAAAGATCAAATCAGGTATTCATAAAGTAATTCATTACACAAGCAAAGCATTGAGGAGAGTCTGACAAATACAGATGTAATTGTGTTGGGTTTCTAAGATGTGATTAGCAAATCAACTAAGTAACAGTCAAAATTTGATAGGAAGGAAAAACAGCACAGATTTGAAGGGGGGGTATGTTTATGCAAAGCTAATCTGTCAAGTGTAATAAAGCAGCTTGAATAAAATTTAAGCTGAAAATCCACTGAAGCTCCCTATTTCAGGGAGGAAAAGCTATTAAAAGGAAATGAAGGTCACCCTCCCAGTTTATTTCACCTAATTGACTGCCAATAGCTTACCACAGGCAAACCGACTGCAGATCTGCAATTGAGAAACTGATGAAAGGAGAGTTTTCAAGCTGAGGCTCATTCTTTTAATCCTCCTTCACTCCTATTTTTTTTTTTTTCATCTCCAGTTGGGATGTAATTTTAAGCACAGATGGATTAACTGGTTCCATTGTCTGTAGACGTCACCGGACTATGGCACTGTTAATCCGTACAGCAGCATGTCTAATTATCATTACAAAGTGTCTGAGGGAACTATAAAGACCAGCAGGGCATCTTCTCACAAGCAATTAACATAAATTGATAAACGAGTAATTTGAATCCGCTCAAGGCAGATGAATTTTATGAATAAAATCAGAAAGGACAGGTTCTTGTTTCGGCTACTTCTTTTACTTAGTCTGGAAGGGCACAAAACATGAGAAATATTCTACGCTTAGTGGCAGGAGAAATGAACTCATACAGTGGAAGGAATGTATGATTCAAAAAGTTCATTAATACAAAGCAAATGACTTGTGATTGACAACCAGTCACAAGCAAGTAGTATTAACTTTTTTAACATATTTAAAAGCACATTCTTGGTGAAAGGCTATTAGAACACTGTGTCAGACAATTAATACTACTTCAAAAGCAAGTGAAGTTTCTATTCAGTAGCTTGCTAATTTAAAATTCATGAAAGATTCACAAGAGATGGGAAAAAAAGAAGAATGAATAGTTGTACAGGCTCCAAGAACTCAAGTGTCACAAAAAGCAAGAGGCAAAAGTAACTAGATCAACTGACATGTAAAACCTATAAATAAACAAGCAACTCTCCTAATAATTATATTTCTTGCATGGAAAGTTTTGTTATGCGCAGCATTGCTGAATAAAATGATGTTCTGACAAAGTAAACTATTGCCTTTACTCCTGCTAAAATCTGTGTGAAGCAGAAACACTTCAGCAACATTTGACATCAAAACAATGTTAAATATCAAGACTTTAAGTTTATTTTTAAAATAACAAAGCTGTAAGATATAAAAGCAAGTTATACACACTGTAGGAGGTAGACCTGGAAGGCCACGTACCCCGATGATGGCATTCAGTTCAGCCATGGTCACTTGTTTGGCACGTTCTACAGCTTGGGCCACTTGTTGCTGATGCTATTAAAAGAAGAAAGGGTATGGGGAGGAATTTTTGTTAAAGTATTGACCACACCAAATCAAGCCAGGATCACAAACACTTGAATAACCAGTTTGAATGCGGAAGCCCAGCCTACCTATAGCAAGACATCTTATGCAGGTAAAAAAGGTAACAGTGCCCTACTTATCACCTGTTCAGAGGGAAACGAGCCCTGAAGGCAGACAGTTTATCTCTTACCCCATGCCACTTCAATATTAATTTTCTGGCAAATGAATAATCATTTTAACTAAGCTGGCAGGACAATAATGTCAACTTCACACTAGTGTCAATTTTAACATTTATATACTCTGTGTCCACACACCAGAATTTCCCGAAATTTCAAACACGGAGAAGTGCTTCACTGAACTCAAGAGTAATTAATAAACATTCTCTATCAACTGTAGAGTTTGAAAATAACAAGCTTCAAAATGTAACAGCAGCTGCCCACAATATGCTAGAATCACAGTCATTCAGATCAGATTTAGGTTTATAACCTTAAGGTGCTTTGCACCTTAGCTAAGTACTCACCTTTACACTAAAGTTTGATACAAATTGTATAGAGAAGATAAGCTTGCTTATTTCACTAGACAAACATTTGACAACTGAATATCTAATAAGCAATCACCATGATCAGAAATGAAAGCATTTTCTTGTATTGGTACTATTTTACAGACTCCCATTCTCCTCAGGCAATGAATGAGGCTGAGCCATTCTCATCAATTTGAACACAGATTTAGTTAGACCAAATTAGCAGGGGGTTTGCACACTTCAGCTCTAACAGATGTTCCTTACACTCGTGTATTGTGCCGAAATTAACATCTTAAAACTAGCTAATTTGCAAACAGAAAAACAACATAATTGCACTTTAACAGCTGAACAGTTTTACTTACTTCCTGAGACAAAAATGGGATGACTTGTGCACAAATTGTGTTCAATCTCTTGGCGATTTCTGTCTACAGAGGAAAAGTATTTTGATTAAAAACTGTTTTAGAGATTTTGACATACATTAGCTGGTATGCAGGATTATATTAAGTTCAGATAGTGATAAAAGTAACAAAAAAAATACCCATTTTTCACTCTACTGCAAATGTAAATACTTAATATATAAGCCCAGATGAGAAAAGAGATTTAGTTAGCTACTCTAGGACATCTGCCATGTCTAAAGCACCTAATCTGTCTGTATACACATTTGGGCACAAATCTGGTCCTTGTATAAAGTTCATTAACAAGTAGAGCATTTTTGAAATCCATTAAGTCCCAATTAAAGCCTTTAGAAAGGTAAATTTATTATTACTTAAATTACGAAGCAGCATAACATGAAAGCGACAGGCGTGGAAGAAAAATACTTCTTTCACGATCAATTTTATCTGCCTATTCCAAGGTAAAATTATTTTCACTAACAGAAACACACCATCAGGAGCATAAAATAAATACCAAAACAGAACTAAGGAAGAATGGAGACAAAAAGTACAAACTTCAAAAATCCACACTGAAAGAGAATTGAAATATTGTAGACAATAATTTAAAAAAAACCAAAC
>NW_020955199.1:400636-436896 GCF_003031625.1 Empidonax traillii
AAAAAAAAAAAAAAAAAAAAAAAAAAAAAAAAAAAAAAAAAAAAAAAAAAAAAAAAAAAAAAAAAAAAAAAAAAAAAAAAAAAAAAAAAAAAAAAAAAAAAAAAAAAAAAAAAAAAAAAAAAAAAAAAAAAAAAAAAAAAAAAAAAAAAAAAAAAAAAAAAAAAAAAAAAAAAAAAAAAAAAAAATCAGAAAATGTGATAGTCCAAAACAGCATTAAAGATATTTCTTGATTTGCTAGGGGTTAGACAAGAGGGCACTGCTGAGAATCATTAGGCCTTCCATGAAACGACAAGGATTACACCTGAGCAAAGATAAATTCAAAGTAGTCAGACTAAAATGTTGCTAACTCTTCTACCAAGCCTTTTCCTGAACCTTCCCGTCATCCTGAGTTTTTTTAGAAGACACTGATGTGTTGATCCTTATAGATCAGTCACACAATAATTAGGATACAAAAGCCACCCTCTCCTTTATGTCTTAGCAGACTGGTGATTTGGGATCTAAATCAGTAAGTTTTAACACCTTTTTCCTGACCTCTGACAGACACTGGGAAAATACATGACAGCATCTAGCGTCTAGACTCGTAGACTTGTAAAACATCAATACTTTCTGACATGAACCACTCCACCTGACCAAAGCCTGGTATTTGACACAACCACTCAAGTTTTGCAGTTCTGTGATAGTTTCTTCCTAGGATAAACAGGTTTTCCTTAACTATAAACCTTTTCCCCCCTGCAACAAGGGGAACACACATTTATTATCAACTGAAACAACTACAATTTCACAGAGTACCACAGTGGTCTGTTTCTATTCTGCTTCATGACCATAAAATATTCTTAAAGCCATGTTTAGCCTTTAGTACTAGTGCTACATACATCCTAGCAAAGTCACTACTAAGAAGTTACCAGCTAAACTATTATCAGTTATCAGACTTAACTATTACCAAATCTGTTGGCACTTCTCTATTCACAAGAAAAAAGACCCACATGTACTAAAGGGTATTTTTCCACATACCTACTATATCTCTCCAGAAAGCCGGATAAGAAAGCTGAGGAAAGAACGTCTCCTACAATGCAATCTGTTTGGCTGATGTTTAGGATCCAAGGAGCTAATTGCCCTAGACCAACTGAATTACCTTTGTTTTTCAGGACAGAAGCCAGGATAATCATAGCAGGTGACAGAGAGGAAAGAGAAATAATAAAGTAAGAAACTCACTTAGTGTCTACTGAAAAATTCTTTGGTCTGTATGGCCTACACAAAAGTATTCTGAGGTAAGTATCCTTACTGTTGCTGTAAGGAAAAAACTTCAACCCTATAAAACATGTAAATTGTCCACATGACTGTTTTTTTTCCTGCCCAAGTCCCAAATATCTGAGCTTCACTATAATAACAACACTGCAATAACATAGCACACACATCACAGAGTAAGCAAAAGAATGCAGTATCACATAATAATTACCAGTCCCAACATAGGTTAATTAGATTTCATTTCTTTATTTTCTAAAACAGAGGGCATAATCAACCCTTTCCATGTCACTCTTACTTTAAAATTATTGTCTCCTGACAATATACATCTGACTTGATATCAAAACAGAAAAAAAAAAAATCTTTCTTAGTTTGTCTTTACCAAAGCTGGACATCATTGATGATCATATATGAACAACAACCTTAACTCACCCACAGTGCTAGGTAAACTTGTATGTACATGCCATAAAACAAGTTTGAGATTTCTTGACATTTTTACAGGTGACAGCTAAGAGACACCTGCACTGAAGAGCCTATTCTCTTCATTCACATATGTAAATAAGGTACTTAAAATTATTTATCCCCTATGGAATTTCATACATCTCCTGTTTGCTGCCATCAAATGTTAAGTAAGAACTATTCTTATTTCACTAACATGTTAAAAAATATTTGTTGTCTAGTAAGTAGTGAAAGTGAGGTTTTAATGCACAATTCACATAATCTTGCCAATTAAGAGTTGCAAGAAGTTGTTTTCAGAATTGAGAAAAAGGAACATTTGTTACTTTAAATATAAATCTAGCTGTTCAAAAGGCATTCACCTTTTAAGATTAAATACCTGTGAGTATACAGGCGCATGCATGTGTGTGTGTCTATATTCATTCTTGAAAGCAAAACCCCTTTCTGAAAGAGTCAAGGAGTTTCGTTAATCAAAACTAGACGTCAGTAAACCGGTGGAATAAACCCCCGGATTTGGGGTTCACAAATTTGAGCCTTAAAATAAAGGTACTTATCGCCTATTTCTAGAGGCCTCCCAATATAATATAACGATTATCTAACTACTGATCTCCAGACATACTGAGAGGTCAGAAGAATGAATAAACAAAGGAATTTTTGCAGAAAGCTGCTCAAATATAGACAAACACAACTAATCACCCATGTTCTTTGGCTCCTTGGTAAAGCAAACTACAGAAGCCTGCATCTCTCATGGAAGTCCTCAGAGCTTTATGACAGTTCTTAGCAAAGCATCTGAAGTGTCCTTAATTGTTTGTGTTCTTAATGCAGAACCTCTTGAATACATTCATTTTTTAATAGAGAACTTGAGTGTGGGGCCCATCAAAGAGTAACAAAACTACATCATTCACTGGTTCTTGCTGTTGTAATGACTGTCTTTTGATTTATTTGCAAATGACAAGCTTGTCAGACCCCTGACTGAAGTGCTACCCTCCTTTCTGAAGTATCATTAAAAATTAACATGAAAGAATTCAGCTGCATTTTGTAAAACTAAACTGAGCTGATGGATTTCTTTTCTCTTCACTCATGTAATATTTTTTTGTCTCTGTTCCATTTAGTTAAGGACTTAAATGTTTTGACCTAACCATTGCCAAGCTCAAGTGTTTGTACTTAAGTTTGTCTCTTGATAAAGTGAATTCTTAATAACAAAGAACCAAGCGGACAGACAAGTTACTAAATACACTTACTTAAATATTGCATTTTACTAAGCAGTTAAGAAAGCTTCTATATATATCTGCAAATTTTTTCCTTCTACATTGTTAGAAAAAAGTACAGAAGTGTTTTCCTTTACAACAGTCTGTTCCAGATAATTTTGCATTTTGATAGCCTCTACTTTCCAAAGCACTACATAAGTTATGCTTAAATCAACGTGATTCCTTGGAACGCACAGATTTTTGCACTGGAATGAAAAGAAGGAAGTATAATACAGGTATCCAAACTATTTCACACCATAATAAATACCCATGTGTATCTAAGTGTTAATGCTGCAAGCCCTAGGCTTATGGGAACCAGCATTCTCAATTCTGAGTGAAGAATGCAGACTTTCTCTGAGGAAAATTAGCTAATCACATTTCAGCTTCAGAGGTTTTGATAGTAATAACTATGGTTTTGCTCCACTCACTGTCTACCAACACATGTCCCACTAGTAATTTTAGTTATAGCATCCACAGCAATTTAAGGTAAAAATTAAGTCTTACAGCACATGAGTTTCAGCAATCAGTTGTGCTGCAACAGCTGCTCTATTATTAGTGCTGAGACTCCTCAAAGGTGTCCAGACCTTGTCTTACAAAGCAATGCTCAGCTAAAAATGACCACTGTATGTCAAAAGCCTGATATTCTTTCTTGCACTGAAGTTCTAGTAACACAAAGTTAGATCAGATTTGAAAGCACTCTATCAGCAGTTCTTAAGGATGAGTTTATGTATTGCCATTTATTACATTTGTATCTACTTTATTATTTTGACCAATTTTTAGAATAAAATTTGTAATTAAATGAAGAAAAATACAGCTTAGGAGCAACATTAATAAAGTAAAGCAAGAAAACCTGAAGTTCTGAAGATACCAAAAAAACACATCCTCATTCATTCTTTTCATGCAAAAAAAAATCAAGAAAATCAGTCTCTAATACATAGAAATGAATATACTGTCAAATCACACTCACAAAAGATTTAGAAGGTAATTCCTAAGCTCTCTGCTTCTGCTTACACTTTCAACACATAGAAAGCCAAGTACAACACTGAACTCCTTCTGGAGGGATGAAATGGACTTCCTGCCATTTACAGCATGTAACAGTAATACACCAGATAGTAAAGGTCAATGTTGCACTTTTGGTCATTACTGAATCATTTGCGATTATCTGTGGAGGGTTGGGAAGAAAATCGAAGCCTATCAGAATGCTGCAAATGGCTTGACCTCAGACCAATTTTCATCTAACGGACGTGTGGATAAAGGCCCTCTTTATGGGACATGCTTGACCGTTTTTGTTTTTTTTAATCCCTGTTCCAGGCCAGAAATAATTCAAATACCCAAAGACTTTCAAAATGTACTAAGAAACTGCATGTGTGTTTTTTAATCTTGTGCTAAGTTTACCACCCACTTAGTATTTTCATTTTTCCAGCAAAATCACTGAAACAAACATCACACTTAAAGGATGAAACCTTTATTCATTCTGTGATCGATATCTTTGAAGACAACAAAAAGCACACACATTCACAGAGAAGTTAGAGAAAAAGAAACATTTCACTCTCATTAGCTCTCTGCATGCTTTGTTAGAACTTGCTACAGAAAGACTTTAGGACTTCCAAAAATTCATCACTTAGAATTGGGATGAGGTGATGTTAGAGTTATAATTAAATCTCAAAATATAAACACTCAAAAGCTTCAAATGATTAAAGCTAGCATTCTATGAACTTTGCTGTTCACGAGTTATTGAATCCAGGGTGAGCACTGACATATGCATATATTACGAATGCCCTTTTATTTAAAATTAATATACTACATTCCATTCTGGCAATGGCTGCAAAAGGAAAAAAAAAAAAAAAAAAAGGCAACATGCCATTTAAAAGTTTAGGCCCCCATAGTACATCAATGTCAAACAACAGTGTGTCAACCTAAGACACAATTCAGGTAAGTGCCACTGCCAAATCTTCTTGTTCCCAGACGTCCTTTAAGATTATTTTATTGCTTGAAATTTAATTTGTTGAAACTCGCATCTCCATGACAACGCTGGCTAACCCTGCAAATCATTTGGGTAATTGGATATCTTATCTTTCTATTGCTCTCAAATCCAATGATTCTAGAAGAACTGCAGCAGCCAATGAAATTTACAGGCCTCCTGAGTAACAGACTACTCACACAAGTAGACACATTCATCTCCCCTTTATCGGCATATTAACCATCCTGCAAAAAACTGTGGAATTCGGCCTTCAAACTCTATTTTAAATTATAAAAACTGTCATCACTAATATTCTCACCCATAGGAGGGAATGGGAAGGTTTTTTCTCAACATTTCAGCGACAGGAACAATCTCTGTATTTTGGGCATAAACTGCCAATTAGCAAAATATAACATTAACAAATACAGCTTTTCCCTTTGCTCCACATTTGTTCTACTCATTTTAATTGTGAGATCTGCCACACACAGTGGCATGATGATATTAAAATCCCAGAAGACTGGCATGAAAAATCTTTAGCAATGAAAAAAAAGCCAAACCACCACTATACTGCAAGTATAAAGGGGAGAGGAAGAAGTAGCAGAAATATTAGCAGAATAAAACCTTAAAACAACAAAGCCACAGAATACTAGTTAGTTTCCAAAGTGAAATTAGTGGGTTTTACCTCAGTACCTAAACTGCATTTATCAGAATCCTCTTAAATGTTAGTTTAAATTACAGAAAGGTCACATTAATTTAAACATAAGCTACATATAATCCTCAAAAGCCACACTTGCCAAATAACTACTACAGGTTTGGACCTCATTCGTCCATAAAAGGAGTGGGTATATTTCAGACGTCTAATTTCAGTGCTCTATAATAATAGAGAGAGGCTGTGTGTAACTCTCAATGAACCACTGTACACAACTGCCTATCCCATTTGCAGCTGTAAATCCTGTTGAAACCAAGCCAACAGGCAACAAAGAAGCTGTTGTCAGGATGTCAAAGTGCTACTTTCACATATCTTCACTATATCAAGTGTCTTCTTAAACCTTGCTAAACAGGACAGTTACCACATTTCTCCTTTAACTCAGCTTTACTCCATCTTGCTCAAGCACTCGCAACTACAAAAGGTGTGGTTATGCAAATTTTAGTTCCAGTGTTTAGTTTCCATGCTAAGCTAGTTTTCAATACACACAGAAGTATTTAAATCTCTGAAGTGAGCACACAGCTTTGTATTACTTTCAAGCTGTTTTCCAGCACATACAGTTCCCACTTTTGTTTAGATTCCACAAAATACTGAGCAAGTCGGAGGCTGACTCCAATCCAGAAGTGGTCTTTCCCACCTTTGCATCCAGAGGCACACTTTCTCTGAACCACACTGGAGACATTTGGAGACTAATCCAACAACTCAACAACTAGTCAGGCAGAAAACTAATTACTATAAAAAGGTGGGAAAGGGCTAGCTTAATAGACCACTACATCAGTGAGTTAAATAGACTCTCAGGAGACATCCATCCAGTAGGAAAGGAGCCCAAAGCACCAGGAGAACCAAAACGAGAGCAGAGGCTTTTGGGAGAAACAGTAAGTTCTCAGATGAGTTCCCCTCTTCTCGCAGGATTACATTCCTGCGTGATATTATGATGCTCTAGAAGCAGCATAGTCTCCAAAATTATCCAGCACACTTTACACTACTACCCTTAAGGACTTCATTTACTCCAGACAACTGAGTAACACTCCACTACACAATAACAGTGAGGAGACAGAGAACAGAAAGTGAAAGGAGACATAAAAAGCAGTATATCTGTAACTGCTACACTCCTATCAGAAAAGAGCCCTGTTGACTCTTCATTCAGTTTAGGACATTATTTTAAAACTACTTCCTATTTTGCTCTCCTTCCCACAAGCCACATTCCAAATGTTGCCTATATCCTTTCAGCACTTGCCATACTGAGCCATTTTACTGGGATGGCACTAGAAAGTTAGAGCTTTTAGATATCTGGAGAAGTACCTGGAATCACAGAGTTTCTAAAAATTAGAGCGTGAAGTTCCTCAAATCAAGTACACATACTTACAGTATTCAAGTCAATAACAAAACTCCCAGTCTTTATCAACATTCAGCTAAGACTATAGTAAAGGCAGAATACGGACTTTACTAGAACAATAAACACACCATCCAACAAAAGAGACACATCAAGAGAAAGGCCTGAAATATGGGGGGGGGGGGAAAGAATCAATATGCTACAACAAGTAGTTTATGTGTAACTACCAAATTACACTTACTTGGTAATTCACATGTACTTTATATCTTAAATGTAATTTCACCATTTTACAATGCTTAGCATATTCATTGCTCTGTTTCATTGAGCATTCAGAAAGAACTATTCATCCATTCAGAAAAAACTATTAAAGGCTTTAAAACAGTGTTCACATAAGTGCTTCACGTGCCATCAGGTGAAAACTAAGGAATAAGAGGTTAAGAGGATTGAAAACTCCTTTGATAGCAACTAGTAGAACTACCTATCACACAGGATTTAGAAGGAAGGTGAAAATAATGGATATTTTCACCATGTAGAAAAAAGATTGACAAATCTTTCAGCAAAACTTTGGGAACATGACAGTAAGTTTCTCATGTTTTTTGTTTTTTGGTTTTTGGTTTTTTTTATATATAATCTGTTGCTTACAGAATAGAAAAAAAGAGTAAAAATGCCATTAAAATTGCATTCTAATATATAAGAGCTGATTGAAACTGTCCAAAAAGAAAAAAAAACTATGACTGCAATCAATGCAGAGTTTATAATGATCATAAGAGGAAAAGAGAATGAAAAAGCCAGTAAAACTCGAGAAAAGCAAATGCAGCTGGTAAGATCAGCTTTATAGAATCTGAAGAGAGGACATTTTCTTTTTAAAGCTAATATTACAGACATGGATGACAGTTAATAGATCTAAAAATGGAAAAGAGATAGCAGAAAAATGGGAGGGATGGAATTGTGCCAAGAGACTAAATCTTAAATTCTTCACTGACTTCAGACAAACAGGAAAGCATGCATGCAGTGGAAACTAGATCCAGTGAGGCATATACAGTCTTGTACATATACAGCACAAGCACTTATAAGCCACTAGTAAAGAAACAGCTAAAGTAATGCTTCTGCTCTACACATTGGAATAGTCAGGTTTGATACCCTCAGTCAGAAAATTAAAGATATGGTCAAGGGACACCAAGAAGGCCAGAAGTCTATACTTTTTTGCATGTATCTTAACTATATAAGATTCATTACAAACAACTTAATATATATTACTTGTTATGAAAGGTCAGCATTGCAACTTAAACAGCAAAGGAATAGGTGAGAGTGTTTCAAGTAAAACATCTCCATGTTGGCTAGGTCTGATGAACTACAACAAGCACATTAGCGAAGACTGAGCAACTAGTGGACACCTTGTGGAACCTCAAGAGGACAGGAATCTATGAAAGAGCCTAGCTGTGCCTAGCAGGCAGAAAACAGCAAATGGGAGAGGAAAGACACTTGAGCTTAATTACTATTCATCAAATTGGAGGTTAAAAAGCCTCTTATTCATAAAGATTTAAGTGAAACAGAGAACTAAACCACAGCTCAGAAGTATTTTTCAACAGTAAACATCAGAATGATACAAAATCAAAAAAGGTGAAGTAATTATGGCTGAGGCAGATGATGTCAACAGCTTCAACATGAATTTGACATTCATAGCACTATTAGGACCAACACTAACACCACAGCCCATCTAAAACTTCATGGGAACATGGATAAAACTGCTTAACTATTAAACCATGTATAGAGAAATTCTTTTCTGCAATTTAAGAAGTTCTGCATGCATGATAGGTCCAGTATTTTTCAGTATTTCCCACTAACAAGCATAAAGATCTCTTCATTTACCCTAATCCTTATTTGCAGAGAGTTTCAAGCTGAGAAAGACAGAATACACTGGAGAATAGCTTCAGAACTCACTTTACAGTGAATGGTAAAATGGACTGCAAAGTGAAAAGAAGGACAGGAATAAAGGCCCATAGCATGTCTAGACAGAAATATAAAGGAAAAGGAAATAATAGGCCTTAGGAAGGAATCTCTCTGTCACAGCGCATCAGAAGTTGAACATAAGTCAATAGAATGCTGTTGCAAAAAAGGCTGCCACCACAGTAAGCCATACACTAAGTAAACCTTCTGTGCTATTCAGCACTGCACGTCCTCCCCTGGAATACTGCGCTGTACTTCAGCTGGACGACAACATTCAGAAAATGAACCCTCGACTTTGGAGGTATGGAACATGGTTCTGGAAGGCAGGGGAATGATTTGTTCTCCTTATTCAGGGTGAAGAAAATGCATAGCAAAGAGCTGAAGCTGCAACAGAAAAGACTGAAGTTGTAACTGAAGAAGCACTTCAACAGCAAGGACATAAAAGCAATCTGCTACTTAAAGAGCTTGCAAGTTGCCACTACTGTTAAGACTTTACTAACAGATAGGACAAGCACCCTATCAGCAACGACACTGGTACAGCTGATGCTGCTAGGAGGACACAGAGGTACTAGTGGTGTGATCCTAGAGTACATATTTCAGTTTAAAGAAACAACCTAAAAGCTTCCCATAGGTCTTGTTAAAGATTTTGCATTTGCTTAACTGTAAATTTATGTTCATCATTTGAGGCCACAGCTATCTGTCTGCAAAGTAATGGCTGGACACCTTATAACCAGTAACAAAACTAGAAATTCTGCATGACTTTACACTCTAACTCACGCTTGAACAGAAATAAACGTTTTAGCTTTTTTTCTTAAATAAAACAAATTTTGTTGTAAATGGAAACTATTGTGACAACAGTGCAAAAGAACAATCTTATCTCTTAAGCTATTTTTCCCAAGAAATTTTGGGGTTTTCATCCCTTCTCTCCAGGGACTGAAGTCAAACTTCTATACTAAAAAAAGTTGAGATCATACCATGAAGCAGACAGCACAGCAACTGAGGGGTTTAGAACAATTGAAAAACAAATTCATAAACAGGTAGATTTCTACAGATCATAAAACCTACCCTGCTTCAGATGTCCTTTCTTTTTCTTGAGCTAACAAAAGCAGGTTCTCTCATAGACTTAATATCTAATCAAGATGCAGCTGAACAAGCATACCCATTCTTGCTCCCCTTCTCCAAAACTGAAAACTATCTTTTGTTTTTGCTTGCTAATCCACAGAAGGCTTTAAAATGGCACAAACAGAGATGGCAGCATTTTGTTCTCTAAATCAATTTTATCCTCAGCCATAAACTAGATGTTCCAGCACATAGAAAGAACAGTCCTTCCCTTCTAATTCAAAAATCCATACTACCATTGCCCTTGTAAACTGCTAAACAAGCAGTATCGGCAATTCACTTGTGTTCTGTAATATATTTACTGCAAATCCCAACGGCTCTCCTCCTAATGCAGTTTTCTATTGTGTCTGTTCCTGTCAATACACTGACTGGTCACCTTACAAGTAAGTTGCTTTGACCGACTATTTACACAAATATCAAAAAGCTTCAACAGAAATTTCAAGATAAAAAAGACCGAACTGAATAAAAAGAACATCCATGCTGCTGAGGGAGAGAAACAACAACAACAAAAAATCCAAAACCCCAAACCAACTAAGTCTTACACCAAAATACAAACTAACCTCAGTTTTTTGTTATCCCATAGCTGCAAAGGACAGTTAACTCTTTGGATCATTTAAAAAGTACAAAATATTTTCAGTTAAGCAGCCCTGACACAAAGCTTACCCAACACTTCTCAAAAAAATTTCATCTTTAATTTAATCATCACTGTCAATTTGTTCACACATCTGAAGAATACAAAGAAAAGGTGGGAGCAACTTAGTCAACTCCCAATTAGTGATTAGACTCTTCTTAAACATTCTGCAGTTTCTCATTAGCCACAGAATATTATCATTATAAAAAGTTCAGTGAAACCTACCATATATAAATTTCCTGAACTGATTTCCTCATACTAGAAAGTGTATTTTATCACTAGGCTGGCTAATAACTGAAATAATATTTAACACTTCAAATCAAAAAACCCCAAACAGCCCACTCTGATGTCCTGTCAAGACTCATACAAGCACATGGAAACAATATTGAATTCTCTAGCTTGGAAATACAATCACAATACTTTAAATTGGAATGGAAAAAGGTTCATAGCATTATTTCATAAGGTAGTAGTATTTTGAGGGGTTTTTTTGTTGTTGTTGGGGTTTTTCGTTTGGTTGTTTTTCTAAGTACCCAAATCAGTGCAGCACAAGGCCTTCTTTCTTAAAAAGACAACCTCAGGAAACTGGTTTTTAAGCCTAACCTGATTTAAACTAGAGTTTGGTTATGAGTAAACTCAATTTCAGCAAGCTCTAATCTACTTTTCAATCACCTCCAGCACTATGCCAGAAACAGTTTACTGGTGGAGTTTCATAGGGGCCTTTGCTGCAAACCTTTTTATGAATATGATCAGCATTGCAGCCTGGAAAAGACAGCAAGCAGTGAGCATTTGCTCCATAAAAGAATTAGGAAGAAAGTAAATACAAAGGCAGTAAGGAAATGAAAATACAGCACTCTATTCCATAAGAAAGTAAAAGCAAAGGCTGAAGAACTGCAAAGAGACTTTTTTTATCTAAGTGGGCAATGAAAAGAATTGTATATATATTTACAATCGCTAGGAGTAGACATCCCCAGCCACGTAAAAGGATGGCTCCTGAGCTTACAATTATCATTCATGAGCAAGAATTTAAATGTGAAAGGTGACTCCAGAAGTTCAGCATTTCATGGCAGCCAAAAGCAAAAGCCTTACTGAAAAGGAAATAAAAATAAAAATCAAGAAAACTAACAAAACACACCCAGAAAACAGAAGTGCGTGATGATATAACTCTCTGGTTCACCTGCACCCAGAGAACTGCATATAGTTCTAGTCCACTCATTTCAAAAGGCTGACTTCAAAATTTAAAAGGTTGAGATAAAAAGTAAGGAAGATGATCAAGCCACACAACTGTTTAGGCTGAGACTGTCCAACCTGAAAAGGAGTCAACATAGATGGGTTGCAACAGGTGTAACACTTTGACTACATTGCAAATGCAGCTAGGCAGCAACAGCTTCTGTTCTGAGAACTGGGGCCATCAAATAAAGATAGTGGAAACCAGGTTTAAAGCAAACAAGGGCTGGGGTTTGTACTTTATCTGGGACCTCTCCCACAACAACACAGAAAGGGTGGAAACGCATTAGAAAGCAGTCTTGAAGAAGAGGGCAAGGAGTATTGGAGAACAAGTTGAATACACATCAGCACCACACCTTGGTGCTGAGAAGACTACACCTCACATTAGAATGCAGTAGTATGACTGTAACCAACTGGCTGATTGCAATAATTCCTCTTTCTGTTCCCCTTGTTTGGCAAGAATAAAGATGTTGCTAAACTTGAACAAGTCACTAAGTTACACTAGTAAGACCATCAGGCAACCAGAAGAGATACCATACCAGGAAGAAGTTAGATATGATTAGCTTCAAGAGGAGGATTAAGGGGAGAGATCTCATTGCTGACAAAGAGGTGATTATGGAGAGGACGAAGTCGGCTACTTCTTAGAAGTGCACAGTAGAAAAAAAAAAGGCAGGCAGTGGTCACCAGTGCAGAAAGACAAACTGCCAGTTGGTGAAGGATAAAATTCTTCACAGTAAGGGCAGGTCAAACACAAGAAAGTGTTTGACACAATATTATCTCTACAAAAACTTTAAAGGTAGAAATTCACTAGAACACAGGTTGCAAGTTCAGGTTGAACATGGGACCAACTTGCAAGAACTTTAAAAGTCATGGCCTGTAATGTAATGGCCAGTCTTCGCGAACGAAGAACCGGGGAAGGTCTTTACACCTTCCAGCCTGCGCATTGGATTTTTTAGGTGAGACACAGTGTGCGCGGAACTGAGCCCACCCTTTAATCCTAAGATTCATCTGCCGGGGCCAAGCGAGCTTGGACGGTGGCAGCGAGGTCCTCAGGATGTAGATGGATTGCCTTACAGGGCTAACGAGCTCCATCTGCCCGGGGAGTGTCCTAACCAGGAATTGAATGCGGGTCTCGGCATTGACAGCGCCGCAGCTTAACCACTTGACCACCAGGGGCTCAGTCTCAAGGACTGTTTTATCTAACTAGCTGTTTTGACAAACAAAATCTGAAATAATCTTGAATTCTCCCTGTCTACCTTTCTTTTTCCCCTTTCTGCAAGAAACTATGTGAGCAACTACTACTGTTCAAATGCCTAAAGAGTCCAACGAACAAGTGTGATGCAGAAGATGAAAATAGCAGCATTTGACATAATTGCCATTAGATGTCCCCAAATCTTACCCTAAATGGGTATATAATCTTATTAGTTCTATTCAGAATTGTTATCTTTTTTTAAGTAAGTGGTACCACGCAGTCATTTTATAAGTGCCAGTAAACCCAAAATTATTTTTAAAGGCTTTTACTGTCTGCCAAGGGTGATCTATCATATCTGAGATCCTATCTTCCATTTTGCAGGGGAGATGCTACAATTTTACCACTTTGTTACAAACACTTAAGTAGAGAAGAAAAAAAGCATTTCAAATACTCAGCCTGATTTGGAGTCACCACCAGCACAAGGAGGAAAACTGTTGAGCTTTCCCAATAGATTCTGTTGTGAGAGAAGGGTACTGCACATTCACACAGCATCTTCCCTCTTACTCTTCTTCTTACCCCAAAAATTACCAGGGGTTTTTTTCTCATTGTCTCAACTAAAACAGACGCACTAAGTACATCAACAGACATGCATCAGTGCAAGTTCCAGCAATTCAAAAGAAGTTTAACAATGTAGCTGGTAGGAATAGGTTTCCTCCCTCTAGTCTCTCTGAGGAACCTGAAATCTGGCAGCCCACGTTTAAAATGAGAGATGATCAGGCAGTATTTAACATATGTACAGTGTTTACACTGTGACACACTTTTGAATTAAGTTGTATATGGAGTTGACATAATAGATGGTGTCTGACAACATGGTTATCTAAAAGCCGCATGGAGACTTATTTCACAGTGCCCTGAATCTGTCAGATAATTCCTTCAAAAATAATGCTGGCCTCGAGCTTGAAACGTGGTTCAAAAGTCATGAAAGATGAGGTCACCACTCTAGCTTTTTCTCCCCTTTCAAACTGGCAACTCTAGTTGTGGTTGAAACGGTTGCACTTCTGACACAACCATACTCATTTGGAAAACAAATACCTGTAGAATTAGTACAGTTTTTTGAGTGAAAAATACCGTGATACAATCAACCCTCTTTTAAATAAAACCAGGTTTTGCATGTGTTATGTGGCCGTGCAAAGTGTAAAATGCTCTTGAAACATTCATTGGGCACCACTAAAACCTTAAAAGAGTTTTTCATTCCAATAATTAAACTGTAGGAGAAAAAAAATTATCTTTAAATCCCTTTCAACAGCACAGCCATCCTACTCAGAAGCTGTACAGAGATAACTAAGCTCCTTAATTCCCTTCTATTTAACCCACTCCTGAAGACTGATGTTCTAATGAGATATCATTAGAAGATTCTATCCTTTGATGTAAAGTGTTAGAAATGATTACATAAAACAGTCCAAGCTAAACCAGACATTTAACTCTTGTTACGACTGGTTAACACAATGCAGCTTTGGAGTTTGTGTACTTTTCTGCAACAGACAAGGTACCGAATGACAGGTCTGCCTCCAGGCAGGTCAGAGAGATCAAAATAACCCAGCCAAAGAGCAGGAAACCTTGCTGTAACTGTTGGGATAGCAAAAACCCAGACACCATAAAAGTTTTTAAGTCTGTCAATTGGTTCAGCACTGATGAATTATTCTTTCTTTGGCTGTCTGCCAGTAAACAAAAGTTAATCTTTCACCTCAACAATCTAGGCACTATATGTACAGGAAAACTTATCTTCTGACTTAGGACATAAGATGACAGGCAGAGCTGGTGAAAATACACCGCCCTAAGAGCCAAGGGCAGCAACTCTAGGTGCAGCAGGATTTTTAACACCCAAGCAACTCTACATCTTGGCACTAGCAGTTGATTTATCTGCTTTGCCAGCCACAGATGTCCTAGTGGGGAAAAAAAAATCTCACTTGGACAGTAAAATACTGAAAAGAAACTTAAGACCACACCAAACATTCTTATTCATTCTGTCTTCTTGATATATATGAAAACAGTACCTAAATCAACCTACATCTAACTAAACAAATCCTCAAGTGCTTGTTCTTATTCCAGGAATGTAAAACTTGGTCAGTAACTGTTCACCTTAAAATAATGTCTAAGAAAACATAAAAGTGTCCACACACATCCTCTTAAGAACTAATCTTTGAAATTCTTTAATAAAAGAAGTTAAAAAACACACAGAAACAAGATGAACACAAGACAAGCAAACAAACAAATCCAAATATAAACCAGCCACAAATATGTAAAAAGATTATTTCCTGGCCACCATTCAGCCAGCAGGTTGAAATGCAGCAACACCTTCATTTAAGCACCCAATTTTGCAATTAAACAGCACAAAGTGTCAAAGCTAAAAGTCATGAGGGAACCCTTACCATGGCCATTTCTGGACTTAAATGCAACACATTCGAGTGGAAAGCTCTGCCAGTACAGCTGCTCGTGTACAGAAAGTTTACCTCAGTTGGGTGATATGTTTATAACAGCATTCAAGTCCTGACTAACTCTATTTTAGTCAAATGATAATAGATTACTACATTAAAAGAAGGAACTCCTGACACAACTGTATCAATACAAGAACTCAACTTTTTCATTTATATGTAGGCTGACTGCAACTACTTCATTGTATCTAAATGACTTTACCTTTAACAGTGATGTATATACCACACTCCATAAATAAACAGTGCTGCAGTGTAACTTTTGTTTTTTAAACAGCACCCCAAGCAGCCTGAAGGGCTTCACACCCAGCGCGTGCATCATCCAAATAGGAGGCAAGCCCTAAAGATGTTAACGCTTGTTCAGTGGAAAGTTTCCCCATCACTGCATTTTCCAGCAACAAAGATGTTGTCAGAAATGACAATTTTTCATGTCCCCTGATGATGCCTTGCTAGCATTTGGTTATAAGCCATAAAGTAGGAATAATTTCAGCCTGTCAGGAGTCTAGCTAATGCCCAGTTTTCCCCTAGAGAGAATTCCTGTCAAATGTAATGAGAGCTCCAAAGGCCCTCTCTACAACATAATGAGCACTTAGGCCATGCTGGTGATCAGCCAGCAAAAAGCATCTACCCTTGGGGGTAGACGTCACCAGTTAATAAGAATTATGATTACTATCTGTCAAAAGCCTCCTCAGAGCTGTGGAAATTCAGAAGAATGTCATTGTTAGGCTTTTTTTTCCATTTCCTGTAATCTGAGACCACCTACATACTGAACTGCAACACCATTTGGTATCCTCACTGAAGACATCTAAATCGAGAGTCTCTAATATAAAGGTGGTACTTTTACCAAAAATTGCAATTACTTAACACATAAAAGAACAGTATCTGAGACTCACATGCAGAGAAATGTACTTAAGCATTCAAAAGTTTATTCTTTTCTTAACAGCATGCACTGCTCCCTCAAACTAGAACCAACACAGGTAATAATGCTCTGTCATAAATCTCATAAGCTTTCAAAGTATCACTGCATAACGAGTACTTAATTATAGGTGCCATACATAGAGAACATTAAACCTCAAAGTGGTCAAAGTGGAAACCTCAGTTCTCACACACTTTGATCTTGAGGGTCTAATTGATTTTATTTAAAGTTAATTCCTAATACATTGACTGAAGCAAATTCTCTTCAAATATTTTCTGAAAATATCATCCATTTTTCAGCAAATAGGCTTCCTATATAGATATTGGTTTTCTCACAGGTTATTGTGTGCCAAAAAGTTGTTAAGGAGAATAAATCCAAGAAAAAATCTTCAAATAACAAAGCCAGGCAAAGTCACCGCACAGAAAAACTGACACTCTTCTAAAACATAAGACAAAAAAATTAGTTAAGCTACAATAGACAACCAAGTCAAACACTACAATAGCTGTTTCATTTACCTATTTGGCTCATTACTTGGGGAAAAAAAAAAAAAAAAAAAAAAAAAGGGGTTGTGGTAATATTTCTTCATTTAATGGCATTTTGCATTGAAAAAAGTGTACCTCCAAAAACCAAATAATACCTACCTTGCTTTGCAGACAGAAAGTTATTATGGAATTAAAATACCACCTTCCCTAATATAATATTTTTAGAGGAAAACAAAACAAAATAAAAAGAAACCAAAGTGTTCAGAGTTACAAAAGCAAAATTCAATTCTGCAATTCACTTGCTTAATGAATGTCTTTGAATATACTGAAGATCTGAAGCCTGAACTAATCAATTTCTTCGCTGTGCCCTAGCCGGTCAGCCATGCTCTTTAATTTAATGAAACAAGAGTTTTAGATGAAATAGCACATACACATCAAGAAAGAATTGTATTGTTGCACTTTGAAATGTGTCCAACTGTGCAACTTCATCTAATGATAATTTTTTTAAGAGGCCATCGATTTCTGAAAGACTTATTGTACTAGCATCTTGATGAAAAAGTGAATGTCAGCATATCTACAGAATACTTACACCCTGCCATTAATGCTTTATTTGGCAGACAATGACTACTCAATTGAGGGTCCTCTGGGCTGAGCAATCATTTAGCTTTTCTTCTCTTATGAGGTCCTTAGTGTCTTGTTCCAGTTCAATACTCTTTTTATTCACCATTATAGTGGCCATAAGTGTGAATTTTATGGGAACTTGCAAACTCATAGTCATAACTAGAGCTTTCCAAGTCACTAATCTCTTCATACCTTTATATGGCAAGGATTTAAACAACTATCGCTATATACGTTACACATGCATAAGATCAGTTCTACACATCAGAGCCTCTACCACTAACGAAAAAAACCAAAACAATCCCCCCCCTCCCCAAAAAAACATACATTTGTAAAGTACTGAGATATATTTTTTTAAAACCACAGACATAAGACCCTTCCTACTTATGCCAACATCTTTCAGGACCACTACGATAAAGGCCTTCTTGCTTAACCTAATCTACACCGCATTTGACAGGAAGTAGGCAGTTTTACTAATCACAGCTACAAATTAGGCTATTGATTCCGACATATGATACAGACATCTGAACATAAACAACACAGTTACATTTAAATGCACTGGAGAAACTGCTGATTTTGCAGTTTAGAAAACAAAATGCCTTACCTGTTTGTGCATTTCAATGTTTAATCCATACGACATTTCATAATACTGCAAATAAATGAGCATACATTATTTTCTTATGCTGATTTACATTGAATTAGGAGATATTTACTGAAATAAAGATAAAACTAATACACTTACCATCACGTAATGCCTCTGCATTTCTGTCTTTTCGCTTGCCAGTTTCTCACATTCCAATTTAAGGCTACAAAACAGATCACACTTTAATGTAACTTATGCCATTTGTTTTGACATGTACCCACTCTATTTGTAGTTTGGCAGAGGCCTCTAATTAAAAAAACCCCTTATAACTAACTCACAGAAAGAAAGACTTAATTCATACTTTAAATACAAAGGCTGAAGAGGGAATATAAAAGTCATTTCATGGGTGCTGCCTGAGGCCCAAATTGTCTCCAGAACCTTAACATATCCATTCTTCATGCTTTGACAAAGATCTGCTATTAAGTGCTACAACTTTAAAAGAACTGAGTTTCTCTAAAATACTTCTCAGGAATAAAATGGATAAGACAGAGGCATTTCTTTGTACACTTGTTTGGCAATTACTGCTGAGCAACACTATTCAGTTTTACAATTACAACTTGAGCATAATTCTTACCTTCAGTACACTCTGGCAAATGTTACCTTGCCCACAGCTTGAATATCAGTAACTCTTATAATTTCCAAGCATTTCTTTTCGACTTTTGTTTCCATAAACAAAAGTAAGTCGCATTCAGCACTTGCATATCTCATCCCAAACAACAGTATAATTCTACTTTCACTGAGGGCCTCAATATTCCCATTGTTTTCTGTCAAACTGTTTGTTTGGTTTTTTTTTTAATGATACTAGTTAAAATCCTACGGACCAGTTCCTGTGCAAGCCATCATTTTTTACTCACAACTATGATGCCTAATGCTTATAGTTTATATTGTATTTCTTAAGTAACAAATGGTTTAGACAAGTTAATTACTTTGGTAAGACTACAGTATTATAGGTAAAGGAAGAGGAAGCTGAATAAAAAACAAACGATTTCTAACTGGGAAATCTGAAAAGCTTTTACTTCTCTCCAAATATTGCAGGTGCACGTTAGATACAAAATTAGGGAAGATTAATGCTCCTTAATGCCAGTTGCCTAGGCTATGAAAGAACCCGTAACATAAATCTTTTCAGAGACCACAGCAAATACACACCCACCAAGAATTTCTGAAGGCCAGCACAGCAACGAGTAGCACACCCTATCACTTCCATGGATTCACGTCAACTTTGTGTTACCGCTCGAAGTACTTGTGTGCTTTAATAGTCCTCCCTGGCTCTTAAAGCACGGGACACTGGCATTTTATTAATATTTCCATTAACACCACATACAAATACGTAAACATGAGAAATAGCCTCCTTAAAGTGCTGTATCACAAACTTTGTGCAGTCGATATACTGAAATGACCCCTTCTCGTAAGAATCCGTAACAAATACTGTTTTTTTTTTTTAATGCCCACAGGTGCCGAACTGCTTCGGCTCCGACACCAAACCCCTTTGGCAGCTACCCGTCCAACACACCAGCGGGCAGGCTGGCGCAGGGTAGGGCTGCGCCCCCTGCGCGCCCCGTCCCCGCGGCATCCCCCGGCACCGCATGGGCCGGGGCTGCCCGCGCCGCCCCTGCCCTGCCCGGCCCGGCCCGGCCGGGTCCCTCGGCGGGGCTCAGCCGCGACCCCACACGCCACCGCCTGGACGCGCCCGTTCGCTGCAGCCCCCGCGCCCGGCCGGCCACGGGGTGGTAACCCCCGGTCCAAGGGCGGCCCGCCGGCGCTCACCTGTGGTACTGCGCTTGGAGGAACTGGAACTCTTCCTTGATGCGGTCCAGCGACTCCGGGATGGTGAATTTGAAAGGCTGTCCCGCAGCCTGGTGCGGAGTCTGGCGCGGTGGCGGCCGGCACGGGAGAGAAATGCACGTTCAGTCAGAGCGGGGCCGCCCCGCGGGGCGGAGGGGGTGGCACTTTACCCCTCGGCCGGGCCGGAGCGATGGAGGGAGCATCCAGCCCGCGCCCACCCCTGCCCCGGGGCGCTACGCACTTGTTACCCACCTTCCCGTCCCTCATATGCGGAGCGGGGGTCGAGTTTAACCCTGCTCCTGGAACGGCTTCGGCTTCCACCCTCCGGCTCCAGCCACCGCTATCTACACCAAAGCGGGGCGTGCCCGCTCCTCCCCACCGACCTCCGCTGCGGAGGCACAGCCAGCCTCATCCCGGGAGCCGAGTTCGGCGGATGCTGCCCGGCCCGGCGGCGATCCCCCGCCACCATTCCCAAGACAAAAAGGGAAGACGGCACGTCCCATTCCCGGCCGCTCCCGCAGGCAGGATGCGCCGATCCTCTTAGGAAGGGATGAACTTTTGAGGGCGCCTTCTACACAAATCCCTACCTCCAGCCGGACTAGGGAGCCGGAGCTATGCTCCAGATCGCCCGGCCTTCGCCCCGCGCCGTACTTACGGGGTGCCGGCTCTGGGGGAACATGGCTCCGGCCGCGGCGGGGCTCCTTCGCAGCGCGGTTCTCGCGGCGAGATTCCCCGGCTGCCCCGGCTTCACACCTGGTGCGCCAAGGAGACAGGGGTGGCGACACCCACCGGCCCCCTTCCCTCCGCCGCCGCGGGCAGGAGCGGGGAGAGGAGCCGCTCAGTGCTCCTGCCCTGGGAACATCCTCCGGCCGCGGTGTCCTTTGTCGTTGTCGTTCCCGGGAAGGCTAGGGGTTGCCAGGAGAGGCGGACAGGCCGCCCTCGGGACGGTCACCACAGCTCGGCGCTCCTTCGGCGGCGCTTTGACCGGCGGGCGGCGCCGGCAGCGCCCGGGTACGGCGGGACGGGACCCGACGGGGCTGGGGCCGGGCCGCAGCCGCCCCGCTGTGGGAGTGAGTAATCCCCCGTATGGACTCGTAAGTGGCCGATGCGACTGTAAGGCCGGAAACCCCAGAGCGGAGGCGACCCCTCTCCCCAGTTCTGCCTCTTGTCAAAAATCCAGCCGGAGTGAGCGGGACGCAGTGTCAGCGGCGGGACCGTTGCAAACCAAGGGGGATAGAAAAAGCGTCCAGGGAGAGACGCGCTGCTCCCGGGGGTCGACGCAGGGGCCAGGTCATCGGCACTACAGCGAGCGATGAACAAGGCAGGAAGGCAGGAGGTGGAGGAAGAGGGCGGGCGGGGGCTCCGCACAGCCGTCCCCGATCGGAGCGGCTCCACTAGGACATGCACGAAACGCTGGAGGGCAGAGGAAGGGATACCACACACGCAGCACAGGCTCTTCCCTTGGTTGCAGACAAGTCCAGAGGACAAAAGGAAAACAAACCCCTCAAGATGCCCGCTGGCCTGACCGTCCAAGGAAACAACCTCGTCCGGAGGAAAAAAAAAAAAAAAAAAAAAAAAAAAGCAAGCGTCCGTATTAGGGCTAAATCAGACGGGAAGCTCGTTCGTGTAACGGCACCACCGCAGCCTTCTTCGGGCGTCAGAGCATCTGGGAGCTGCGCGCCTCACCAGAGCCCGACGAACGCGGTACATCGCGGCGACATCAGCAGCAGCAGCATCATCCTCATCTTCCCCTCCTCCGCGCTGCTCCGCCGCTCCTCGCCGACGCGGGATAAAGTTCTCGCAGGCTGAAGAATCCCAACCCGAGCGGACAGGAACGCCCCGGCTCCCTCCCCGCGGTCCCTCCGCGCTGGCGGAGCGCAGTGCGCGAACGAGGCGGGAGCGGAGCGCGGCTCTGCGCGCGCCGCTTACATTAGCACGCGGTTTCACACTCCGCCGGCTACCCAGCCCGCGGCCCCGCCCACGCCGGCGCGCTGAGGGGGTTTGCCCAATCGCCGGCTCCATCGCCAACGTGGGGCCGTGACGAGAGACGCCGCGGAGGGCCAATGGCGAGAGACGGAGTCTCACCGCCTCTCGGCTTTGGCTGGGAGCCGTTTTCTGGCGGAGCGGCGGGAGCGCTTCGCGCTGGCCAATGGGAGGGCGCGGGGCGCGCGGCGCTGCGGGGGGCGGGGAAGGTCGGCGGGAAGGAGAGTGGAGAGGCCGAGCTGTCCATCAAAGTAACGTGGGGGCCCCGCGCGGGCGGGGCTGACGGTGGGCCGTGCGCGCGGCGCTTGCGCGCGCCCCGAGTTTGCTGAGGCCGGGGCCGTCGCCGCGTGCGCGGAGCTGTCCTCCGCGCGGCCCCGCGCAGCGCCCGGCGGCGCCTCGTGCGCTCGGGGAGGGGCTGGGCCGGCCTGTCCCGGGAACCTCCCCATGCCCGAGCCGGACTCCCGGCCAGCCTCGTTCCCGGGAACACCCCCCCTGCCCCGGCCAGACACCCGGCCAGCCTCATTCCCCCGGCGACAGCGGCCGTGCGGCGGCACCTGCCGAGTGCGCCACGGAAAAGGCCGGGAGGGAGGATGAAACCTCGCGCGTGCTTGCGTGGCTCTGGGCACGGCAGCTGCTGCGTGGGTGGAAATGACCCTCTAGTCGGACGGAAGTTGTCCTTCTGGCTGCTTCCGAAGAGGGGCCTGCCAGAGGAAAGCTGTCAAGAACTTTTCTGTTGTAAATTGCGTATAGGCCCACTTGAGATAGATGAGGGTCGAACAAATTCCACAGACTGTGTGTGATTATTGAGGAGATGACAAATGGTGACACAGCTTGCAGTGGAATGTAAACTACAAAGTGTATCCTCGGTTAGCGAGCACCTTATTCATAGCAGATTTCCACAGTGAAGTGTGGAGTACTGGTACCTTTCGACTTACAACAGTGCCTTAAGATGTACTTGTGCTGTTAGTATATTGTGTGCTACCTAAAAAGAGGTTTTAAATGTTGAATCACATCATTTAAATACCATAAGGGTAATGTTATAGTCTGCATTTTCTCACAATTGCCCACTAATGTTTACTACATACAGATTACTTACTTAGAATTTTATCCTAATGAAAGAGCAGTCTGTGTTTAAAATTTGCTAGGAAATTTGATGTTTTGCAATATCAAGGTACAACTTTGCCCATTCAGAGTGATAATTTCCATACTAGAGTGTTCCCAGTTTTACACGGAAACAGCAAAAAGAAAAAAAAATTAAACTGCCTCAGTCTTCTGCAGTGAAAAGTTTGGACTTCATTCCAGGACTGTGAAGTTTTGACAGTGAACACTGATGCGTATATGTCTCTATGCACATGTCCGTGTGCATGTAAATATCTACATGTAATGATGTCTATACCTATAAGTGTACATAGGTGTGTGTGTTTGTGTTTATATATGTGATGAATATGTGCATACCTCTTTGGGAACAATAAATAAATATGTGTGCTTTTAATGTTTTTTAAGAGATGAGGCAAAATACCCTTGATAGTGACCTTTGATACTTTGTGGTTCCCAAGACAGGAATGTAAACTTGTCTGGTGTTCCGCCTGCATTAGCAAAGCTAAAAGTCTTGCATTCTGTTCCCAGATCTTCCCTTGTTGTCTTGTACAAGCCAGCTCAGTGCTCTGCTCATGGCAATGGAAAGTTTAATTACTTAATTAAGTACTTAGATCTTCAGATGAAAGATGCCATAAAAATGCAAAGTATATACTTTGTGTGTGTACCTAGTAGCTATGGAGCCTACAATAATATGACACCTAACTTTCCCTGTACTTTGCTTAACCTGCTGGCACAAGTTGTTAATGAGATATCGACAGATATGACATTAAAACAACACTGTGTTTTGAAACATAAACACAACCTTTTTTTTTTTTTTTTGTAATTGCTCACCTACGTGAAAACTGAAATGTCTTGTAACCTGTATTTGTCAAGATTAAAATGTCCAAGGCATGTTTTAACAGAAAGAAAAAGATCTGTTTTTCTGATTTTCATTAGCAAGTGCTTTTAACATGCTTAGAATCTGGAATCAGACACATTTAAAGGCATTTTTAATCTTACCCATTATAATTGAGATAGAAGAGCTGTGCAAGCAGGAGCAAAATCAAATGTGATTTTTTTTTTCAAATAAGAGCCATTGACATTATTTAGTGTAAATAATAGCCAACATGATCTGATATTTAACTTATTTATAATGCATCATCAGTGGCTGCTTAGAGCCTAAGAAATTTCTTTTTGTTAGATGGGTATAAATCTGGATTAATTCCAGAAAACTAAACATTCTCATTCCATGGCAGTACTCACTATTTACACCACAGAATGGCAGGGCAAAATATGGCTAAGCGTGTTATAAAGAGCTGTGTTCAACTCAAGGTAGCATTTTATACCAGATCGTTATGGCACAGTACTGTACATACTCTACACAATTCTCAAACTGGAATAAAAATAATTTTAAACCTCTGTCTCATGTTTTAAAAGTACACTAAAAAGATTGTCTTCACTATTCACATCCCAGTCAGTCTGTCTGGGACTCCATTTAATCATCCATTTAACTCTGCTGTTTGAAATCAGGTTTTTTTTACTGTAAACATTTTAGTGTGGTGTTCCTACCTCATAGAGTAAGGGGCCTAATCCTACACTGGCTGTGTACTGAAAACTCACACTGGAAGCAGTTGGATCTTTGAGTGAAAAAAAAAATCACATTGGTTCCAAAATATCGGTTGAATATACTGAAAGGGTTTCAGATGTAGAGTCTGTTCTTTAGGGAAATGATGTTCTGGTAAATGCAGGGTTTTTTTTTCCTTTTATTGTTCACAGTACTATTTACAAGCAATATTTTTTAACTTCCTGCAAACTGGCACATATAACAAAAATGTTGACAATGTTAATCACTAGGAATTAGCTGCAGGTGGGCGGTAAATGATTTAGCAAATGTGTGATTTGTCCCACTGTTGTACTCCCTATATAGTGAGAGCAAGTCAATGGAGAAAACAATTCTAGAATTCAATAGATGCTATGCTTTCAAAGTTTTCTATTGAGAAAGCACTGGATTTTCAACTGAAAAAATAACATGCATAAATACATGGGTATGGGGATTGTTTTATTTGGTTTTGTTTTGGTTTTGTGTTGGTTTTAATTTTTTGGTTTTTTTAATGGCAGTATGGCACAGGTGAAATAGAGAAAAAATAATACCTGAATCATACAGTACATGTGGTATAGCAGGTACTGTCTATACAGCTGAAAGAATAATTATTATTATGAAGGCATGCAAAACAATATCACTTTTAAAATCTTTATTTATGAAGCGCAAATGATGTGAGCAGGGTAAAGCAATTACATTTCTAATTATTCGCTGTCTTTTGGCTAATAGCATCAGCATAGCCTCTTTGTAATTTGATTTCATTTTAATTAGTAGCTTTCCTTGTAGGCAAGAATGTTCAAAAAGTTGCACTAGGTCATTTCACCATCCTGACTGTATTCCCTTCCCCCATTCCTTCACCCTTAAAAAATCCCTGAGTTGAATTAAAAAACGGAGTCAGTAGCAGATTGTGTGGCAGTAAAACCTCAAAATGAAATCAGATCCAAAGAATCCCTTTCAGTTTCACACAATATGGTAAAATTAGAGATTGCAGGAAACCAACAAAATTAAACTAAGAACACTTGAAGAACGGCGTTATGAAAATGACACATTGACTGCCCAGAGTGTTTTTTTATCGACAGTTTCTTTGTTGAGGCATAGATCAAAGAAACGTGCATATGTTTTCATTTTGTTCTAACTAGAAAATTACATCCAGATGTTTAATAGGTATTCTGTTGGTTTTTCTGCATTGATTAGATATGTTGGTACTGTTTGCTTACAAGTGTAGCCGGATCATTAGCTAATGCAAAGAAATGTTTGTAGCAAGTTGCTAATTAGGTCTTTTGGAAACTCTCCATACTAAGGAACAATTTGTACAGTGGCCAGAAAAACTTGTGGTACTTGAGAAGTCGCTTTCCTTCTGTGTCTGGGAAAAAACAGTCGGTTGCTTTCCCTAATCTTCTTTTGCCTACAGGGATTGCAGCTTGATCCCAGTGGGTTGAAGTGCAAATAAATTAGGAAGAGACCACACACATGCACGTGCGCGCACGCACACACACACTCCCCACACACACTCTCCCCATCTTCTCCTTCAGTTAAAATGCAGTTGTACAATTTTACAAAAGGCTAGCCAAAAGGGAGCGCTTAAAACTGTGTTAAATTCTCAACATTCATGTTATCAAATATAGAGCATTTTTGAGCATACTTTAGAGACAGATGGGGAAGCCCTTTATGATAAATGAGTGTACTTGAATTCATTACTGTGGTACTTGTAATTAAAGGAGCTCTTTCTCAACTTCACTAGTTCTGCAGGATACTTCAAGACAAAGCTTGGGGAAAGTGTATTCATGGATGACAGAGGGATGAAAGAGGCACAGAAGTCTAATCATCTGTGTTTTGTTAAGTTCCAAAAAGAGGTCAGATATATTACCTGTTTACAATATTGTCAGAGACATTGTGGTAGACTTCATGGCTCTGGCCTGATAACCCTCTAGGTGCAATGTCACCTTTCAAAGGATGCTTGACAATGTCAATGACCTTTCTAATAAAGATCACTTGCCCATGTATCGCACTTCGTTCTGTAGCAGAATAAGGCCTCCACCAGAGGAGGTGACAGCAAAAGGAGCAGTGTGTGTATATTTTGTACAGTAAATGGGGTTGCATACTCATGCCAGCTCCCTGGCATGATCCTGTCATCACATATATGACAAAGTTTTACTCCTAGAAATAGTGCCTTTGAAGTCCATGACAATACTTGCTTGAAAAAGGATATCTTTGAGTCAGACTTCACCAGATCAGGGCCACGCATACAGAATAGTAGGCTATGTGTGATGTACATATGCAAAACACATGTGTTTTCACCAGTGAGGCCATGCAAATGGCCTTTTTGGGAGCTACCTAAAAAGCAAATGTGCCACAGAAGTACAATTAACCATTTCACTTCAGTGGACTACTTGTGGTACATTATTTTTCCTTGCCTTGCAAAATAATAAAACTTTTCAATCCTCTTTTCATTCCTTAAATACTGTCTTTTGACGGAATAAGTAGATTTTTTCAAAATTTTTTTCCCCTAAACTCCCAATAACATTAGAAAGAGTCTACAGATCACCAAAGATCCTTAGACTTAAAAAGCAGAGGCTTTTAGCATTGAGACAAATGGTCTTGTGGGAAAGATGCTTCTAAAACACGGTTGAAATGGCTGAAGGAAATTTCACTGTAGAAAGAAAGGGATTGAGAACAAGAATTGGATCCAAGTACGCTGACATTTCAGGCTTAGGAACAGCAACTTGCTTGCTGCTAAGGTACATGAAGTCCTATTGTTTTGCTTAATATCTGTTCTCTGTGTATGAAAGCAACAGCCTTCAGGAATCTTTAAAGTATAGAATGATACAGAAGTATTGTGTGCAGAACCATGACTCTGTCAGCAGTTGGAAGCAGGTTCAGCTGAAATTTGGCTGGAGTTTGGCAGTGGTTTTTCTCTCTAATACATCTAATACATCTGCCACTCAGTTCTTCAGAAGATGTTCTTGCCTACACTGTGATTATAAACACCATATGAGCTGTTCTTATACCAACCTTCTACTCCAGACCTCAGATTTCAGTCTGATGGGGTCTTAGATGAAAGCAGATTGTTCCGTCCTGCTGTCTCTTTATAATGCAGATGCTGTAATGCCCTGGCATGCTACAACTGCAACATCTGCAGAGATGCTCTTTCAGCATTGGTGGTACAAAGGCACTAGATCTGTTCCCAACTTGCCCCATGACATAAAAGCTCTGGGCTCCCATATTCTTGGATGTATGGATTTACCAATATGTCTTTTAAGATCCCATGGGAAGTGGAAAGATTATGTGAAAGACATTACTAGAAAAGGATAGCAATGGGGAAAAGAACTGGGGAGAGGGAAAGGAATTAAATGGGGTGGGAACAAATCAGTACTAGTGGGATGCAATTCTTAACAAATGTGGAAATTTCTTTAGAAAAACACCACTGAATTTCATGCAAGATAGTAAACAGTTACAGTTGCTCACAGTGTAAAAAGAAAATAATTAACTACCTGAGTTATCTAGCACTGTCCACTTCTCTGTGTTTCTACTTACGTTGCCCTTCCACTACTTTCAGTGCAAGTTTCTCAGTTCATATCCTGAAAGACTAACATGTAATGATGACTGTGATTATTTACAGAGCATATCCAGTTTCCAAAATACGGAATAATAAATTCCACAATTTGTCAAATGTAGAATTGTCATCAGTATAGATCATCTACTCAGTCCTCAAGTTAATGTCCACATGAAGCATCCTATCAAAAAGGCATGTCTTTCAACTACTGATCTATTGATATGCTTGTAATCGGTGACATCATCCAGTAGAAAATTGTCATGAAGAAGAGGAAAAACAGATCCACCCTGTTTAATTCCATTTATATATCACTGCTTATAAAATACCAATAAACCTTCTACTGCAGAAAACCACAACATAATTACACACACAGTAGAGTAACCATGACCAGTAGTCCAATTACCTGCATATTTAGCTATTAGAAAGCATGATGAAGAGTTAAGAATAATAGAGGCTGTTGAGGAGACAGCAGCCAAAGTCAACAAAACTATATTTTTGTGAAAACAAGAGACCTAATGGGTACAGTATAGGTGAGATGTTGAACACTGAATTGCTTTGGTGCAGAGGGGATGGTGGGGCTGGGGTGGGGCAGGGGAGGGATATTGTGGTTTGCTGTTTTGTGGGTTTGGATGTTTTTTAGTTTGATTAGATTTGCGTGTGTGTTTTGCTCAAGAATGATTTGCCATCTGTCCACCTGAGCTCAAAAACAATCAAAAAGGAACACATTTCCATAATTTACCATTATAAATTCAATAGTTGGTAGTAAGATGTTTTCTATCCAGCCTCTGTCATTTTCTGCTGTAGCTTTACTGTCTGTTAATGTGCTTATGCACACTCAGGTGCTCAGTTGTCTGAGTTAAGTAGCATCCACTCAGAAGAAAATCTCGATGTTACATGATCATAGAGCATAGTTCAGGAGAACATCTATGTCTTAGATGTAGATTGTTCTTTGGGAACAGACGGGATACATAAGTGAAATCATTATATATTCATAAATTTTGCAATAAAATAGCTTGCAATTCTCAACCATGCAAACCCCGAAAAGCAGAGAGTAAGCAGCGCAAGGCATATAGATGTGCATATACACCATTTAGCATTATTATACATTGGCCTAAATATTCTCATACTGCCTGTATGGACAGATAATAGTTAAGTGTCAGTATTTTGCTTTTGAATTAAGGTGTTTCACTTAAATGATAATGTTTCACTTAAATGAAAGATTAGCCTTCTGAAGGTGGGCCAATACAAGAGCACTTTTACCACTGCTCTTCACATCTACAAGTGAGATGTCCCCTCCCCTCTCCTCTCCCTCTCTATGGAAAGAGAAAAAGATGTGTTTTAAACCAGTTTTGTAAGTGGTTCACATAGGGCTCCTGCTGAACTGGTCAGATGGCACGGCCAAGGTCCCACTTGTTTTTAAACAATTTTTGAATGTTAGTTGTTTTTCTCCAAACCAGCCAGCCAAACCACAAGACAACTTCTGAATCCTCAACTGAGCAAAATGCCCCACAAGCAAATTGCTCAACATATTTTGCCCCATGTTTGAAAACAATAGGAAAGAGAAGCATGTGTCCTGACTTACTGCTATCACAAGCTGTGAGACACCTCGCAGAACGCCTTAGAAGGGGAACAGATCATTTATAGAGTATTCCATAGAAATGACTGTCTTCTAATGGTTTCCCTTGAATGTGGCTGCCAGTTGCAGCACAGCTGTAAACCTGGTCTCCTTTTCTCTACCTCACACATCATCCTACCTTGTTTCACAGCATAGGTCAAGCTGTGTACGGGTGATAAAGCATGAGAGACTCTCAATGTATGATGTACAGGATTAACTATAGGGATATCAACTGTGTAGATCGCTCTGTGCATTCACTTCAGACGAGGTAGGATTTCATCCTAGGTACCTGACATGTTTAGTAAAATACAGTGAGTGCTCTTAGATATACTGAGAGTATTCCTTTTTATTGGAGAGAAAAGCAACTATCCAGAATCACCTATGTTAACTTAATTGTCAAGCACAGCTTTCTTCTCAAGAAACCTAGGCAATTGCAGAAATGTTGCTGGGTGTAGAATTTTACTGTAGGGAATATTTGTTCCTTTTGTCCACGCTTTCTTATTTTAAGGTCTTTCGTAACTTTGCTACTCTGCAAGAATGCCTTCTTCTTTTGGCTGTGAAGAACATCTGGGACTTGTTTACTTACTTGCACAGAGAAGTGCTACAATATAAGTGCTGGAATATAGTACTCAAAAAATTTAAACAGCAGCTCTTGAGTTCAGAAAAAATACTTCTTTCTCAAGATAGTCTTCTATCACTTTTGTGGTTTTGGGGTTTTTTTAATTGTTTCGCTTTCTTGTTTGTTGGGTTTTTTTGTGTGGTTGGTTGGGTTTTTTTTTGTTTAGTTCTTTGGAGGGTTTTTGGTTTTGTTTTGTTGTTGTTGTTGTTGTTGTTGGTTTGTTTTGTTGTTGTTGTTGTTTTTAAATTCCACTCTTCCTAAAACTATTCCTAAAGAGTTTTAATGTAGTGGAACTTTAAAAATAGAAGTCTTCAGATCAATTGGCTGATTATATCGGTAGTCCCCTGGAACTTCATTATATCATTGCAAGACAACCACAGTAAATCTCCAGTAAAAGTGAAGAACACGTTTATTGGCATAGTAAGTATTTAAAAAACATGAGAGAGTGGAAAATAAAGTTTAATTTATTTTTAAATGCTGTTTCAGGTATTTGTTTTGTTGGATTATTATTTTTTTTCATTGAAAACATTTGAGAAACCATTACGTGATGCCTTGGGCCTAATTAGATAATTTTTTAATGAGTTAGAGATTATTACAAAAAAGGGGCTGCTAGCATCCGGGCCAAGCCAAGAAGATTTTTCTTTTATAGAAGCTAGACTGTACTGCTTTAAGTCTCTGACTGAACTTCATTTTCTATCTGGTATGTGACTTAGTTACCCACTTGTGAATAGGATGTATCACTTTCAAAGTGTTGCTTGAATGAAAAAGGGAAGGTTAATGCTTTCCCAAATTTTCTGGAAAAGTACAGTTTTATAAAGATTCTGTATAAGTGAAATGATAGCAAAATGTATAAATATCATTCCCAGCTTTCTCTAATATTAGCTGAGAAGAAAGGGAAATTCACAGACACTAAATATACAATATGATGGATATTATACAAAATATTATATATACAGTGTATAATTTTGTTGCTTGATGGTCTTAAAAAACAATTTATTTTTCTTCAATAAATCAGAAAGTTATTTATGGATGCATGTGTATATATGTGTGTATATATACGTGTGTGTATATATGTATATATATGTATGGATATGTATATAATGACATCCATGTACACACAGACATATACATATACAACAGCAGGAGGTAAGAACTGATTTGTTCAATTCCCAGGCAGAGCATTCAGTGAACCCAAAGGCTGGGAAGAGAACCTGACCCAGAGTGTAAAATTTTCAGTTTATGACGTGATTCATTGAAGTCAAAACAAATAACGTCACTTTTTTTTTTTCCTTTCCCTGTTCCAAAGGATTATTCAAAATTAATAGACTGCCTAAAAATGCCCGTTGAGAGCATCAGATGCCAGTGAATGATATTGTCTTATACTTTTGCTATTTTATATCTTCTGTTACTCCATATAAATGGCAAACTGCAATTGCAACCTGAAAGATAGTGTTAAAACACACTAAAAGTATTGGTGTAATGTTGGTAAATGCAAACAGCCTGCCTGAAGGAATACCACCTTCATTTAGATCATCTGTTTTCAAATCTGTATATCTGTGAAAACAAACATATTAATGTAGTTTTTACCACAACATGAATACATGGAGAATAATTTAAATTAAATCATAAATATCTGTTGATAGCTTAAGAGGAAAAAAGGTCCTCAAGATAATTCTGTAATTAAGAGTAAAATTAAACTTAACTTTTTATTATGTGATAAGACTACTGTGAAGCATTCTTCTTGAAGTATAAGAGCTCTTATTTCTTTTTTTTCCAAAGTTTAATAAAAAAATAAGACAAAATATATTTCTTCCTTTTCATTAAAGAATCTGATTTTATTAAATGCAAACTCAGCTGTAAAAGTTCCACCACATTAACTAATTTCAAGTTGTGCTTTAGACTTTTTTTGATGTTTGGTTTTTTTTTTTCCTTTCAAGTCTGGGCTATATGGTTCATTCAGATTGGTTTTAGAATTCACACTCTTAAATATGAGACTGCATTCCACTTTTTCTCTTCATCCATAGACACAAGTGTGCACTCTCACATTCATTCACACAAATACACCATGTGAAAGATGCTTCACAAAGCCATTGGGATTTTGATCACTGTATGCAGAATAGAAGAAATTATGAAAAGTATTTGACTGTGTTTTGGTGAAAAGGATATTCTAGTTTATATATAGACTTGATCCTTAAGCTTATTAAATGGGAGGCTGACATGACATTTTATGTTTATAGATAGAAAGCTATCTGTGATAGAAAGCAATCTGAATGAAGGATTATCTTCATTCTTGAGTCTGGTTAAAGGAGAGGATGTGAATAGGTGTACCTTTTGTCTGTGTACAAAGGGTAAACTGTGAGACCTTGTAGCTATCTTATGTATGGCTCATAATGGGTCTGATAGCCAAGAGCGAAGTGTCTGTGATGAAAGACTGAGATTTTTGTGTAATGAGCAATGGCATGTTAGAGCTCAAATGGTATGGTGATATGTCTGTATTTTCTCTGTTGATTTAAAACTCTCCAATGCTGTCTTTAGGATGCATGATACTTTTTCTCTTCCACACTCCATTCCATCCTTTCCCATTCGTATTACTCCTGCTGTGTACTGGTGAGAGGTGTAATGGTCTTACCCTCACTGAGAGGGAAATGAAACTAGGATAGATCACCTGATCTATACTTTACCAGTAAGATATTCCATACCATGTTACGTCAGCCTAGATATAAAAGAGATGAGAAGGAAGCAAGTCTCTCCTTCTCTCACGGGTAGCTGTGCGGCCGAGCTGCCTCTTCGGAGGAGGAGAACGTTTACTGAGGGGAAGTAGTCTTTGGTATTAGTTCTTCTCTATGTATATAGTGTTTATAATTTTTCTTTCTTTCCTCTCTCTATAAATATAAAGCTATTTCTCTTGACAGTTTTGGTTCCATAGGTTTTTTTTCCTTCCCTTCTTTTCCCCCTTTCCATTGTCCCCTTCCCTTTGGAGTTAGGTGATGCACAGACCCAGTGGATACCTGGCCTTCAGCAAAGGTCAAACCACTACAAGAAGTCAGAAGGTATCTTGCAAGGCTGCAGAAAATTGCATCAGGACATACTCAGAAGTCATGTTTTGCTCTCCAAATGGTGTACAACAAAATGAAGGAGTCAGTGCTTCATCAAAGGAGTCCAAAAATTTCTACTGTGGTGTAGTACTCCGTTTTTATGCGAAAAAACTGGAGCCAGTCAGTTCGGAAAATCCTGTGCTACCTCGTGTATAGTGGTGTTGGTTTGGTGCAACAAAATAATCACTATTTGGAGGCTTTTGTTGGTTTTTTGGAGGGGGGTTGCCCTTTTTTGTGGTTGTTTTTTGTTTGTTTGGCATTTTGTTTGTTTGTTTGTTTTTGTTTGCTTGGTTTTTTTAACATACCAAGTAACACTCACAGGTTTCTGGGTAAGAATGGACACCAATATGAAACCTTGTTTCATCCAGTAATTCCAGATTGGAAAAAAAAGTTTAGCTTGATAACTATTCCATTTAAAGGGAAGTCAAAATTTTACTGTGAAAAAAGGAAAAATTAGTCAAATAACTTCTTTCATTACATTAAAAATATTCTAATTAAAAATTCTGTTTTCATCAATCTAAATCAAAGTGTCTTAAAACTAGTCTTTTACATAAATCTGATGAATATTCATGTGTGAGAGGTATTTAAGAAAAAAGATGTAGTCAAGTGGAGTTATTAATTATTTTGTTGCAAGTAGACTGAGCCCCGTCATTTCCCTGCTACTTGTAAAACCCAACGTTTTATTCATGGGTATCTGAAGGACTGGGACTTTTCTGTCACTGATGTCTGGTTATGTATTCCAGTTCAGTAAGAACTTACAGGTCCAGCTACAGCTCACTGCCTTTTAGTTCTCCTTTTAGTTCAAAAGGAAGTTCAGAAGTCTGCAGTTTGGAAATAAAGTATCAGGATTCCAGCTAGAACATCTGTAAGTGTTGAAGGTTATTAAAGAGAAGCAATCACAATAACAGGATTGTGTTTTATTCTTTTTGATTTTTATTTTTACCAAAAGCAACCACTTAGAATTTAAATTTACGACTGTATCTGTTTGAACTAGAATAGAGTAAAAATGTTGGCTAAAAACCCAAAGTACTTATTTTAAAGGTGTTTGTTGTTTTCTTTTTAATAACTGCTCTCGAATATTTTTCAAAGTGCCTAGGTCTCAGATTTACTTACCTGATTATTGTGTCATCTTTGCAGAAACAGAAGACAGGGTTAGGAACACTAAAAAACAAGTGATATGTATTTATATTTTTCTTTCTTGTCATCAAAGGTATTGATGGGGCTTTTAAGGGGCAGAAACAATGATTCATGTGACTGAACTGTTTTTCACAAACTGTATTTAAGATTCTGCTTCAAAATATATAGGTCTATGCTCATATCCATTATAGAAAAGAAGATTTAAAATGAAATAGGAAGCGTGCTAAAATGCAGAAGAGGCACAAACCTGTTTTGCAATTGGTGGTCATAGCTAAGTCACTTCCAGTGTCCATGCTGCCTCATTTAGTGTCCATGCTACCTTGGTATTTCGGTGGAAACTAGTCCTTGAAGTGCTCCTACAAGCAAAAAGATTCTGTGATTGGATGTAGTTTTGCAGTACACTGACCGCCCTCATTGAGTAAGGGTGATGTAGTTCAACCCATTGCAATATGGAACTTGCTGTTATAACTGCAAAACAACATTGAAGAACTGTACAAATGTGACTGGCTGCTAATGTTATATTAAAATAATTTTCAAAGAGTACACTCAGATCTCCAGTAGAAGAAACAAAGGTCAAAATATTGAATTTTTCATTTGGTTGAATTGTTCATTTGGCATTTTCAGCTGCTGAATTACAGGAACAGCAACCCTACTTTACTGATCAAGGCAAACTGCTGGCAAATATCACACCAATCCATAAAAAAGGATGCAAGGCTGACCCTAGTAACTACAGGCCTGTCAGCCTGACCTCAGTGCCTGGCAGAGTTATGGAGCAGATCATCCTGTGTGCAATCACACAACACCTACAGGATGGACAAGGGATCAGACCCAGCCAACATGGGTTTAGGAGGGGTAGGTCCTGTCTGACCAACCTGATCTCCTTTTACGATCAGGTGACCCACCTGGTGGATGAGGGAAAGGCTGTAGATGTGTCTATCTGGACTTCAGCAAAGCCTTTGACACTGTCTCCCATAATATACTTCTGGAAAAGCTTCAGCCCATGGCTTGGACAGGGGCACTCTGTGCTGGGTCAGGAACTGGCTGGAGGGCCGGGCCCAGAGAGTGCTGGTGAACGGGGCTGCATCCAGCTGGCGGCCGGTCACCAGTGGTGTCCCCCAGGGATCAGTGCTGGGCCCAGTCCTTTTTAACATCTTTATGGATGATTTAGATGAGGGGATTGAGTCCATCATCAGCAAATTTGCAGATGACACCAAGTTGGGAGGGAGTGTCGTCCTGCCGGAAGGCAGGAGGGCTCTGCAGAGGGATCTGGATAGACTGGAGAGATGGGCTGACTCCAATGGGATGAAGTTCAACAAGGCCAAGTGCCGAGTCCTGCACTTTGGCCACAACAACCCCCTGCAGCGCTACAGGCTGGGCACAGAGTGGCTGGAGAGCAGCCAGGTAGAAAGGGACCTGGGGGTGCTGATCGACAGGAGGCTGAACATGAGCCAGCAGTGTGCCCAGGTGGCCAAGAAGGCCAATGGCATCCTGGCCTGGATCAGGAACAGCGTGGCCAGCAGGAGCAGGGAAGTGATCCTTCCCCTGTACTCAGCCCTGGTGAGGCCACACCTTGAGTATTGTGTTCAGCTCTGGG
>NW_020955199.1:436950-447522 GCF_003031625.1 Empidonax traillii
TGGGCCCCTCAGTTCAGGAAGGATATTGAGGTGCTGGAGCGGGTCCAGAGAAGAGCAACCAGGCTGGTGAAGGGACTTGAGCACAAGTCCTATGAGGAGAGGCTGAGGGAGCTGGGGTTGTTTAGTCTGGAGAAGAGAAGGCTTAGAGGTGACCTCATCACTCTCTTCAACTACCTGAAGGGAGGTTGTAGCCAGGTGGGGGTTGTTCTCTTCTCCCAGGTAACCAACAATAAGACAAGGGGACATGGGCTCAAGCTCTGCCTGGGGAGGTTTAGGTTATTATAATATATTATAATTCTTTACAGAGAGGGTAATCAGGCATTGGAACAGCCTACCCAGAGAGGTGGTGGATTCACCATCCCTGGAGGTTTTTAAAAAGAGATTGGATGTGACCCTTAGTGCCATGCTATAGTAATTGGAGTTGGATCAGGGGTTGGACTTGCTCTTGGAGGTCTTTTCCAACCCAATCTATTCTATGATTCTATGACTCTGTTGTTGACACTGCGTTCTGGCTCTGTCTGCGCGAGCACTCCCTGGGTATCAACCACAAGGGTATATAGGAGACCTCGCAGCTCCAGCAGTTTCCCCAGGACGTTGGACAGCGCAGAGTCGCATCCCCCTCACCGGCATTGCAGGCGAATAGTCGGGAGAGGTGAGCTCCTGGGGCATTCCTTCCCTTCCTATCCCCGTTTCCAGAACCCCAACCTCTAATTGGCATTCTACCATCTACAAAAAGATTAAATATGGGAGCGTCCCTGCGTAAACCTGAGAAAGAAATTTATAAGTGCGTTTGCGCTCTTATCGAACTAAAGGGACATAAATACGATAAGGCGTCTCTTAAAGCGCTAGCAACATTGGCTGCATTCTAACAAAGCCAAGCACCCTGAACATTTTTCTTATGAAGAGTGGGACAATATTGGAGAAAAAATGTGGAAGGCAGAAAGAAGGGGTGATAAGGTTGCAGCTAGAGGATTAATTGCATGGAGACCAGTTTTGATGTTATTACCCAAAGAACCTCAAGCTGAGAGCTTAAAGCCTTCAGCAGCAAATACAGCGTCTCCGTCTCAAGATGGCGTCCCCTCAGTTTTTTCGGCTGTGTCACCTTCTTCTTCTACTCCTGACACCATCATGGCGGGAGGAGACATCTTGAGGGGAGGGAGACAAGACAGCCGCGGGGTACCCCCTCACTGCATGCCTCGCGTCGACTCCGAAAACAGCGGGAAACTCCATCTTCCCTGGGGGCCACAGGAGGGAGGAGCAGAGGGCTGAGACTTTCTCACGCGCAATGGGGAGGTGCTGCCCACCTATACCACCCCTAACCACACATCACCTCTGTGCCCCTCCTATGATTACATCATCCAGGAAACCACCCCTAGCAAATATGGCACTGTACATGGGCCTTCCGGTTCACATAATATCAACATCTGACAACATGGCGGCGCCCATGGACTAAGGTCTACAGGGCCTGCGGCCTATCCCCCCCTGCCTACCCCTGATGCTGCAACCCAGCCAGTGGCTTATAACTACCAGGTGCCACCTGCTCCTATTATCAATCCAATTGCTCCACCTGCAGACTTACTTCCACCAACTGCTTTCCAGCGTTTCTCCCTTCATTCCTCAGTCACAACACACCTTTTCTACCCTTAAGCCCACTCAAAAACAAGAATTATCTAAATCCATAAGCTCAACCCAGACTCAGTCTACTTCCACTGAGAGTCTGGGGGATGATGAACTACTGGCACCTAATATAACTACTGGCACCTAATATAACTCCACCACCACCCTTAAAAACAATCATAGCTGGTGCTAGAAAGAAAAAAATCACATCTACTAAAATAGTAAGCTTTAAAAAAAGGAATATGACAACTACTCAGACACAGACATGTACACCAATCAGTCTGTTGAGACAAGATAAAAGTCAGCAGAAAGCACTATTGAACCTATTGCTGACAATAACACTGGCACTATTAGTCCCGGTGATGCAGAGGCATATATATCATCTACCACTGTCCAGGAACAATTGACACCAGGATCCTGGATAGACATCACCCACCAGGTGGTGGAAGCTCATGATAGAGCCTGGAAAACCTTTCAAAATCAAGCCATCCTAGCTGGGGAACTTGAAATGCTGCAAGCCTTTCCCGTACAGACATCCAAAAGGGGGCCTCCAGAATGGATTCCATTTTCATATCCTATTATGAAGGATGTTAAAAAAACAATTACTGATTATGGGCTAAACTTGCCTTTTACCTTGGGCCTAATGGATTCCTTCTTCCAAGCCTTTACCCTTACCCCCAGTGGCATTCTCTTTATAGCTAAAGCCTGGCTCCCAGTCATCCAATTCTCAGCTTTTGAAGCTGAGTGGCAGGCCCTGGTCAGAAAATATGTGAGGGAAGGAGGAAATCTTAGGGGAATGACACCGCCCCAGGCGATTAACAGGTTACTGGGAGAAGGTGAATACACAACCAATTCAATCCAAGCCTGTACCCATAAGGACTTAGTAGATAAATCCAAGGACTTGGCTTTTAAGGCTTTAAAAAAGGTGGCAAGGGTCACTACACCGACCCCTTCTTATGCCTTAATTTTTCAAGGCGTAAAAGAACCTTAGATTTTGCCACCTGGCTTAAGGAAGCCATTACTAAGCAAATTAGTGATGAGCAATCCCAGGAGGTTCTTTTTAAATCCCTGGTTGTCGAGAGGGTGAATGAGGAGTGTCAACGGCTGCTTAAGCCTCTAAGGAATCCTACACTATTAGAAATGATAGAGGCCTGTCGAAACGTGGGTTCTGTAAAAAATAAAGTGGAACGGCTGATGATGTGTGCAGCACAGGGAAAATGTTTCAAATGTGGTGAATCGGGACATATGCAGGGCAATTGCCCGCAGAACCCTTGTCCAAAACACCTCCCAAAATTTAACTGCCAGAGATGCAGACACTGGACTTCTCAGTGTCGGTCTCTTACTGACATCAACAATGATCCACTACCTCCAAAATCTCCAAACTTTCAAAAGAAAAAAGTAACCTTTGCCACTCCTCCTACAGCTCGAAAGGATTTATATATAACCTCCCAGGGAAACTCTATAAAAAGCACCATGAGGGGTGCTCCGACACCAAATACCTCCACCCAGCACCACTGCCTCTGCCAGCAGACACTCCACAGGACACAGTCAGACCCCAGTCTGACCATCACGAAGTTAAACTAAGTCATTACACTCAAATCATGCTATACACCTCTTCCCTGTCCAAACTTTTTTGTGCAGAAGAAGATGTTGTTCCTGTTAAGCCTGTGGACCACCAATACCTTGTCATCACAACAGAGGAAGCAGTTCAAAAAGGTGTTATAGCCCAACACGAACTACTTACCGATATAGACTGTGCTTCACAGCTTTTTGTGACTGTGTCTGTTCTTTTTGCTCCCTCTGAGTTGTCACCTGGAGAACCAGTGGAAGCTCTCCTTTTGTTACCTCAAGATCAACATCTTCAAGAAGAAGAGAGAGAGATTCAGGCCAACTGGACACATACTGTCTCAGAAAACCAACCGACAATGACAGTCAAAGTCGTCTCACCCGCAGGAGAAACGTCCGTCTTGGGTCTATTAGACACCAGGGGGGACATCACAATCATCGCCCCACATGACTGGCCTACGAACTGGCCATTGGAAAACACCCTTCTGAGTGTCTTGGGTATGGGTGGGGCGCAAAAGCCGCAGAGAAGTAAATTGGTAGTCCTATTTACAGATGTCAATGGCCAAACGGCCAGTTACAAGCCTTTGGTGCTACCCTTGCCCATGATGCTATGGGGGAGAGACCTTATGGCACAGTGGGGAACCAAATTAAATTCAAATTTCTAAATTTGGCCACTGGAGAGCAGCTGCTACCTGCTCTGGTGTGGAAAACAACCACCTCAGTGTGTGTAGACCAGTGGCCTTTGCCTCTTAAAAAGCTGCAAATACTCCAACAATTGGTGAAGGAACAATTAGAATTGGGCCATATTGTCCCTACTGTTAGCCCATGGAACTCCCCTGTTTTCATCACTCAAAAAGCATCGGGCAAGTGGAGACTCCTGAATGATCTCCGTAAAATTAACGAGGTCATTGAGCCGATGGGAACACTCCAGCCAGGCATGCCATCCCTGGCCATGTTACCTCAGGAGTGGCCCCTTGTGTTCATCGACATCCAGGACTGCTTCTTTCCAATTCAGCTGCACCTCCAGGATGTGGATAAGTTTGCATTCACCATCCCTTCGGTGAATGCAGGGGAGCCTAACCAGAGATTTGCTTAGAAGGTTTTGCCACAGGGGATGAAGAACTCCCCCACTCTTTGTCAATTATATGTTTCCAAAATTCAATCTCCAATTCGGCTGCAAAATCCCAATTCAATAATTTTTCATTATATGGATGACATTTTAATTTGTGCCCAAAATAAATTCGAAGTGAAAAATACCTTGGATGCTATTTTAGTTACCTTCAGGACCTTCCAATTGCAAATCTCTGGAGAGAAAATCCAATGGACTTCCCCTTGGTTTTACTTGGGGTGGAGAATTGACCAACAATCTATCACTCCACAGAAAGCTGCAATTTCCAAAGACATTTCTACTCTCAATGATTTACAAAAGCTTTTAGGGAATATCAATTGGGTTAGGCTTCAGTTGGGAATCTCCACTGATGAACTTCATCCACTATTTGAGTTACTCAGTGGAGATTCCAACCTGAGGTCCCCAAGATCCCTCACGGTGGAAGCAAAACAAGTGCTTCAGCTTGTTGAACAAAAAAATCTCTAAACAACAAAGTCACAGGAAAATTCCAGGACTTCTACCTGTTGTAGTTGTTCTCCTGGGGCCTAAGCAGCCTTTTGGTCTGCTTGGTCAACTACAACACCAGAACACTGGGAGAACCGGGAACACCATAATAGGCTGGTGTGCTAATGGAACCTGGGAACAGGATATCCGTAAAGTTGAAGGTTCTTTGCAGTTAGTGGAGTTGTCAGCAGTTGTTCAGGCATTCAAAATTTTTAATCAGGTCCAAATAAACATTGTTTCTGATTCGGCTTACGTTGTAGGCGTCGTGCAGAGGGCAGAAAATGCATATTTGAAATACCTTAATAACCAAAAACTTTTTTTCTTATTTAAGCAACTCTTATCTTTAATACAGAATCGAGAACACGCTTTCTTCATCACTCATGTACGATCTCATTCCACTCTTCCAGGACCTGTGGCCGAGGGAAATCGCCTTGCGGACCTTCTTGCAGGTGTGTCGGTTGTCCCACAGAAATTGGAGCAGGCAAGGACCTCCCACGACTTTTTTCATCAAAATGCAAAGGCATTACAAAAACAATTTCAACTCCCCCAAAATCAGACTAAAGATATAGTCAGGGCGTGCCCTGACTGCCAAAAGGTAAACCCTCTCCAACTGGCTGGAGTTAATCCCAGAGGTTTGGAGCCTCTTCAAATTTGGCAAACTGATGTAATGCATGTGCCACAATTCGGTAGGCTAAAATTTGTTCATGTTTCCATTGATACCTTTTCAAAATTCCTGGTTGCAATGGCGCATACAGGTGAAAAAAGTCATGATGCTAGGAAACATTGGGTCCTAGCTTTTGCTCAAATGGGAGTTCCACATCAAATCAAAACTGATAACGGACCTGCATATGTGTCTTCAGGCACTCAAATTTTCATGCAACAATGGGACATCAAACACACTACAGGCATCCCTCATAACCCCACAAGACAAGGAATAGCGGAACGTGCCCACCAATCATTAAAAAATATGCTGAAAAAACAAGAAAAGGGGGGATCAGGCCTTACTCCCCAGGAAAAACTCGCCAGAACCACTTATGTTTTAAATTTCCTGAATAGACAGGACAGTGAGGACTTACCTCCTGTCCATAAGCATTTTTCAGCAGGTCCATCACCTCATATGGGAAAAGCTAAGGTTATTTACAAAGACTTACTAACGGATCAATGGAGAGGTCCCTTCCCCCTTATCACGTGGGGGAAGGGACATGCTTGTATCTTTACAGATCCTGGGCTGTTATGGATTCCAGCAAAACGTGTCAAGGTCCACCACGACTTACCATCATCATGGGTCTCTTCATCATAAGCACGTGTACGACGGCATCATTCCTAGTTCCCAGCTGGATGGAACAACCAAAGAAGAATGTCTCGATCTCCCTGGCGGAGGCTACAGGGACTGACTCCCTGTGCCTTGCGATATCCAGCACCCGAGATCCGCTGAGATCGTGCCTCATTGGAATTCCCCTGGTACCAGGAGCAGAGTGGGTAAATTTCATCATGAAAGTTGCTCCCAGGTATATGAGCGCAACCGCTAACAACCTCTATGTTGTGCTCAAAGACCACCTTAACATCACGAGTGATATCACGCCTCCTCCTGAAGTAGATCTCTTTGGTTCGCTTCCCCCCCCGCTTTGTGTTTTAAGTGGCATGTAACTAAGTTTTTCACTAAAGTTAAATATATTAACGTGTCTTCTCTTAACCCCTCATTTCAAGGATGGTGCAACAACACGCATGTGATTGTGGGAGTTTCTGAGTACTTTCCCTGAGTCCGTCCCCTACCATCAGGATGTTTTCCCCTTTGTGGAGATAGGGCCTGGAAGAGATAGGGCCCTTTCCCATGGGCGGCCCATGTACAGTAGGTAAGCTTTCCTTATTCAACCCCGGTAAATTTCAGTCTTTAATTAACTCCACAAAATTCCAATCCTCGACCCCTATCAAAGACACTATTCGGTTACTCAGATCTCTTCCCCAAATACAAGACGCAAGGACAGGAAAGGCTGTCCCCCCTTGGTTCTGGATCCTCGATAAGAGAAAGCAAGCTGTAAAGCAGACTCCAATTCAACCTCATGCCCCTGCTCCAAAACCACTTGTTACTCCTTCTCCTGTCTGGCATGCTCCACCTCCCCCCACCATTCATTTCCAAACTATGCCTCCTCCTTTCTGGAGGACTGCGACTCGCATGTTGAAATCTGGTCACAGATGAGGAATTTTTGGGCTGCCACATTTATCCCTGTGATTGGAGCTAACCATGCCTTATCAGTCCTTACCCATCTAGACTGTTGGCTAACTAAGGAAGCCAATGCAACTTCCAGAGCCATTGAGGACTTATTAGAAGATACACAAAGGCTAAAAACTGTTACTCTGCAGAATAGGGCCGCGATTGACTACCTCCTTTTGGCACACGGGCACTGGTGCCAAGATTTCAAAGGTATGTGTTGTATGAATTTTTCTGATAATTCGGAGTCAATCTATCAGAGTATCCACAAATTAAAAGCCTTAGTCAAGGACATACATGCTCCCTCTTCTCAGAGTAAAGGCCCTGAGTTACCCAGTTTGTCTGGACTTTTCAGTTGGCTACATCTGCCTAACATACCCCAACGGCTTCACACTGTTATTGGCTTTTTAATCATAATACTAATCATCATTTTTGTAATTTTGGTTATGATCCCTTGCTTATTACCCTGTGCTCGAAAACTACTAACAAAAGCATTGCAGCAAATTTTATTTTAAGAGATAAAAAAGGAGATGTTGGGGATCACTTGACACCAGAGGAAGAGAATGAGACATCATTTATGGAATGGAAGGCATGATTCATGGACGGATGCAGCTTGGAGGAGATCAGCAATGAATCACCACCACTTGGGACTGTGCTTAAACCATAATTTTGGGGTAAAACCTATATGTAGGTTGAACCTCCATTTGTAGTTTCTTCTCAGAGACTCTCTGCCTAGCAAGGCATGACAACAATTCCCCATTGGTCAGAGTACTATGAAGTACCTACCAATCAAGTTGTTTGGTGAGCTTTAGCCATCTGCCGCTCCCCAGTTACACCCCCTCAAGTTTTATTCATTCCTTGTTGTCCAGTCAGTGTGAGAGGATTTGCATGCTCCTCCCTTGTTCCAACCCACTTCCAGATGCTCCTAATCCTGCCCTATAAAAACCCCCCATTTTCCCTTAATAAAAGAGATCAGCCCTGGCTGATGCTTGCCTCACACCTGTGTCTCACTTCTCCTTATTTGGGTTGCATAGGCACGTGTGTGGCACTACTCACCTGCAGACTTCTGCTTCTTTCACCGTCCACAGCAGAGCTGCAAACCCTGAGCTGGTCAGCTCCCCTCACGACACCAAAACCGTGTCATATTTGCTTTGAGATTTTAGACAGAAATTTGTGGTAGAAAAGAGATGCAACTGAAGAAATAGTAAAAGACATCAGGTATACTCTAGGGCAGCTAGGCCCATATAAGAAGAAAGAACTCCAGGCAACATGGATTACAGCTTTATGCTCTTAAACATCTGTATCTGATAGAGCTGTAGTTATCTCCAAAGGAAAGGAGCCACATCAGCAAACAAACAGATGGAAGCATGCAAGCACCATTGATACACAATATGTAGAAATATCCAGAAATTACTTAGAAGCATGGAAAAGTTGCCATTTCTTCTGTGCAGTAGCTGAAGAAGGACATTAACTGTTAAAAGATTTACAGCAATTCATGGGCTAAGTTTTCTGGAAATAAACATTTTGATTGAAAACATAGGCTACTTCTATATCGTCTGTATCTCCTTGTAGGATTTTTTGCTGTTCTTCAAGGTTTCCAGTAAAGTGTCTTTTAAAAGTTGTTTTAAAGGGGGTTAAAATTAGGAAACTACTTTCCTTCTACATGCTGACACAAATCAAGTCTACACAAGAGAAAAAATCTCCTTAACATTCTTACACTAGTTCTTGTACGGCAAACTGCAAAAGCCCACGTGTGGTGATAAAAAAGAATGATAGAAAGAGTAATTTATGGTATTCTTCATCAGATAGTATATGGTTTATCAGATGTTTGACTGAATAGGCCTTTAACTTCCAACACAGCATCTGCTGCATTAAAATCTATTAATAAAAAACAATGACCTTGAGATGGGCAGTTTTAGTCTCCATGCAGGAGCTGACCAACTCCAAGAAATCAGCAGAAGGTAAAGTCAGAATAGACAAGAATAATTCAGAAGTTCTTTTTTTCTCCTACTTCTTTTCGATTTAGAAATTATTCCACTAATCCATAAAGTTTATTAAAGATAATCTACTAATTAGATGATGATTACACACTTGCATGTTTTGCCACTGGATTTCATAATGATGGTTTATGTGAATGTCATCTGTGTTGTCATCTCAGGTAAAGAGCTTACCCAGCATTTATTCGTTATGTGCATTGCTGAGTTGCCCATAACAGCAGGATACAAACTTTTGGGTGCATTTGGTTTGTGCAGTTCATGGAAAGACGCTTAAGGTGAGTCCTCCTTTTCTTTTCCTGCATTGCATCTTTCACAGTGACTCAGTCTGCAATGAAGATAGATCGGATTTTGTTTATCTGTTAGAAGAGGAAACATCTTCCAGGAGGGATGAATGTAAATTTTAATTTCAGATTCTTTGAGGCAGGAACTCTCTTGCGTTTTCTTTGTGTTGTGCGTATCACAGAGAGATCCAAAGCCTTATCTGAAGTCAGTCAGTAGAAGAGAGAGATGTTAATGACTTTGTATGAAAGACACATAGAAGCACAATCATATTAACACAGATTTTTCAGCATAAAATATCTATCATCTGTGTAAGAATTTTTTTATAGCATTAAACATTTTTTTTTCAGAAAACAAGAGAAATCAATAGTGCAAGAACACAGTAATGTCTACAAAATGTCTACCTCAGAGCGTTCGTCGTCCCGCTCCGCTCCCAGCCTTCCAGCAGGGCTGCCCCACTCCCCCCTGGAGCGTTCGTCATCTCGCTCTGCTTCCCAGCTGCAGCCCTACGAAAACTGCGTAGCTCTGTGCGCAAACTGCGTGGCTGCGTACGCAACCTGCGTGCTGCTGTACACAAGCTGCGCAGCCCCCACTCCTGACATCCTGGCTCTGTGCAGCGCTCCACCCCGCTGCCTGACCAGTTCGCGTCCCTCCACTCTCGCTGGATGCCCTTGGCTGTGCGTGGAGCAGCTAAGAGCGTACTCCAAACGTGCCCTGACTCAGCAGTGCCGCTCGTTCCGAGCGGACCCGGCTCCGTTGCTCCCACAGCCGCCGGGCAGGCAAACTGCTGCTCGCCCCTCTCCCGCTCTGCTCGGAAGGTTGTGAAATCTCCGTCTCCGAGCAACCGCCGTTTGTCAGCCTTCGGCTGCTGAAGACAGCATTCCAACTACAGTTCGGCTTCACTTTTTCGTCTCTCTGCTTGTAACTCACATAAGTACCTCCGGAAGCAATCTAGAAGGTTTTCATGTCCCAAGCGAGGACGGAGGGAGACGGCTTTAATATAGCCGTAGGGAGTGGGAACGCCGGTGTAATTTTTGAGAGCAGAAGGAGAGTAGCAGAGGGGCCGGCCCAAATATATATTGAGACACCTGTTTAAAACAGGTGAGCCACCGGCGAATAGTGGGTTCCATGTTTTCTAGAGAGGATGATTCTGTCATCCAGACGTGGCAGTTACTGCTGGAGGACCATGGAATCAAGCTAGATGCCCTGCTCCTGCATAAATGCTAATATGGAGCAGAGACCAGGGATATCAGACCACTTCTAAAGTTGCTTTCAATGTACCTGTGTGGGAT
>NW_020955199.1:447575-474707 GCF_003031625.1 Empidonax traillii
AAAAAAAAAAAAAAAAAAGGATGGATACCTACCTGTTCAGCTAACTTTTGAGGAGCAATATTCTTATCCTCCAATGGACCAACAGACTGTTTTCTACCTGCCTGTTGCACATTCACAAGTTACATGGATGACTCATATATGGACATTCAGCAACGAGCAGAAGAAGGTATGAACATTCAGCATTCAGCAATGAGAAGAAGAAATGCCATTCCTGTGGACTGATGAAAAGAAGGACTGTTGGGGTTGATTCTTTGCCTATGTGTGTAGTTGTATTGCATTATTGATACTGCCATGTCTCTAATGCAAGGGCATTGTATTAGATGATGCTGGCATTTTCTATAATACAAAAGAGAGGGAATTGTGGGGGAGCCCAGCTGGTTCTGGGCTCTCTGTAAGCTGAAATACCAAAGATGGAGTTTCTACACCTGGTAGAGGGTCAGCTACGGACGGTAAGGACAGTAACACAGAGTTTCCTGTCAGGAATGCTGACCTATTGTGTTCGGACATGTGTGGCTATGTCCAATCATGAGTTGTTATGTTAGTGGTAAACCAATGCTGTGTCATCCAGAACTGTATAAAGGTAGCTGTACTGTTGTAATAAGGAGCTGGTATCATGAAACTGTGTCGCTATCCCGCCTCGACCACGACATAACATAATGAAGTTCCATCTGTAGAAGTGATGGTCAGAACTGAAAGATGCATGTGGGCATTTTGTTTAACTCTTAAATACAAAATTCTCAAGGCAGACAATTTAATCTTATTATGTAAGGTTTTTTTTACTATGGGGCCCAAGTAGAAGAAGGACACTGGACTCAGTGATCCTGGCAGTCCCTTTCTGTCATATTCACCTACCAACCTTTCTCATTTCCCTGAGCACCAGCTGAACCTTCTTCTCGTGTCTACTTTCGTCTCATCTCCTCTCCCCTCGTCTCCCTTCATCTCCTCTCCCTCTCCCTCTTTCTCTTATCCCTTGGGGTGAGTACTGCACCAAGCCTGACAGAGTTCAAGAAGTGTTTGGATGATATTCTCAGGCACATGGTATGACTCTTGGGGATGGTCCTGTGTGGAGCTAAGGGGATGGACTTGATGATCTTTATGGGTCCCTTCCAACTCAGCATATTCTGTGGTTCTGTAAGTCTTACAACAAATACAAACAGATATTATTACTAATAAAAAGCTTTAAGAAGCAAGGAAGTTAATTAATTTTCTGTGAAGGCAGAGTTTTTTTAAAAATAGAGTTTACTCCTAGACGTGGATTACCAGAAAGGAGAGACAGGTAATTGTTTCTTTCAGTGGTAAACATGAATGACTACTTTATTTCCAAGGGAGTTTCTTACACACACTACAAGCTGAATGTATGTAAGATAGAAAAGATAGAAAAGCTGTTTGTTGATTTTAAGCTTAGTGGAGAAGAAAAAGAGATAATGGAGCCATTGCCTGGCATCAGGCATGCATGATGCTGGAACATTAGTCATGTAAACAAGGCAACCTGAAAGGATTAATAAGATAAATTATACCCTAGTTATCACCCTCTGAAAATCTGAAAGAAAATATTCTATTTAAACAGCACATCAATTCCACAAACAAAGGATAAAAGTTGACAGTCTAGCTAATAAAACAGGTTCTTTCAGGTAAGTTACTGGTTCAAAATGGGAGTCCAGCCTTCTGGTTTTGCAGTAGCAAACATCTCCCTGCTTGCCTACTTTCAGACATCTCTCTTTTAATTGAGATATAATGATTTTCCTTTCACTAATTAAGAATATGGGCCAGAAATTTGAGACATAAAGCTTCTAAATAAACTATTTTGTAGAGTCATAAGACACGTGCTTCAGACCCATCACCAGCTCCATTGCCCATTTTGGACACATTCCTGCACCTCAATGTCTTTCTTGTTATGAGGGCCCAGGAGCCCCTGGTGGTCTAGAGGTTAAGGACGTGGCGCTGTCACTGCTGAGTCCCGGGTTCGATTCCCGCTCAGGGCCCCTCCCCGGGCAGATGGAGCTCGTTAGCCCTGTAAGGCAATCCATCTACGTCCTGAGGACCTCACTGCCACCGTCCAAGCTCGCTTGGCCCCGGCAGATGAACCTTAGGATTAAAGGGTGGGCTCAGTTCCACGCACACCGTGTCTCACCTAAAAAATCCAATGCGCAGGCTGGAAGGTGCAAAAACCTTTCCCAGTTCTTCGTTCACAAAGACTGGCCATTATTATGAGGGCCCAAACATGAGACTCAAGATGTGGCCTCACCAGTGCCGAATGAATGGAGACGATCCCTTCCCTAGACCTGCTGGCCACGCTATGTCTAATACAAACCAAGAACCTCATATCACTGGCCTCAACCAGTTGATCCACTCTGTCTTAGAGCCTTGCTTCCTCCTTCTTCAACATTCCTGCCCAACTTGATGTCATCTGTGAACTGAATGAGAGGGCACTCAGTCACCTTGGTCAGTAGTTCCAGCCTTACAGATCCACCACAAGAAACCAAGGCTGTTTTTCTGCCAGCCATGTGCCTGAGCATGGGCTCTGTGACTTTACGCTGCTCATAGATATTCCTCAGAAGTATGAGAAATGTCTCCATTACTTTTTAATTTCCTAATGGATCTGAAATTTTCCTGTTGTATTTCTACTTTTTGAGGCTTGTCTACACAGTTTACTTTTGGGACTTGCCTACTCCCTCTGCACAGACACTTCTAAGTCTTCTCAAGGAAGTTCTGGCATGCGTCATGGTCTGACTATGCCACGGACCAAGTCACGGAATGATGGAATCATTAAGGTTGGAAAAGACACCCAAGATCAGGACATCAGCCTTTGATCAAACACCATGTCAACTAAGCCACAGCACTAAGGGCCACATAGAGTTTCTTGACCATTTCCAGGGATGGTGACTCCTCTTCTGCTGGGCAGCTTTCCAGTCACTCAGTCCTAAGCTTGTAGTGCAGCATGGGGTTGTTGTGAGCAAAGTGAAAAACTGAACACTTCATCTTCTGATGAACTGAACTTCATACAGCTGGCCTTTTCCCATCAATCCAGCCTGTTCAGATCCCTCTGCAGAGCCTTCTGACTCTCTAGCAGATTAACACTCTCCCTCCTCTTGGTTTTGTCCGCAAACTGAATGAGGGTGCCCTCGACCCGCTTGTTCAGGTCATTAGTAAAGATATTAAACAGGACTGGCCCCAACACTGAGCCCTGGGAAACCTCACTGGTGACCAACTGCCAGCTGGATGTAACTCCATTCACCACGACTGTCTGGGCCTGGCCATCCAGACATTTTTACTCAGCAAAGAGTGCACATATCCAAGAAAAAGTTAGAGAAAATGGGAGGGTAGTCTCATGGAAGACATACAGAGCAAACTCCTACTTTCAATAGTAAACACTCAATCTGAAGAGTATCATTATAAGGGCATTCTGGCTATGAGCAGGAGACTGAACATCATAATTTTTATTTCTGATTGTATGTCAGCCTATCAGGGTCATATAAGCAACAGTCCTTTTCTTGTTGCATGACGTTCAGAAGAGGAGTCGCAAATGGAAACACTGCTCTGAATCAGAAAGCTGACACCTGGGAATGAATTTTTGGCAGATACTAGATAATTTTTTATAATTTTCTGGAGGCATAGAGACTTTTGAACAGAAAGACAAAATTTAAATGTCCTTGCACTCAACGCCTCCAATTTTGTCATCACTCACTTTCTTATAGAAAAATGTTATTGATTCTCCTAGGGAAAGTGACAACAATTAAAGTTACTTTTAAACACAGTAATGGTAATTACATATGAGACTAATTGTCCATAATTAAAAAGCACTGTTTCTTTTCTAAGTATTACTCTGTTACAGTGTACTAGGACTGCCAGATGGTTATTTTTCACTATGACAAGGCTAATCTTGACTCTGTGCAATGCAGTGCTTGGTGTTAAGATGAAGGCCACAATTACAGGGATGTTGAAGAATGTAGGAAGGAGGATGATTTAAAGAGCATTCTGAATTTAAAAATTGTTCCAATATTTTTTAGTTACACTTTCCTCCATTTCAAGTGAAATTGATGCCGTACCATAGTGCAGTCTGATCCTTTATTGAATTGGGTGGGGATATTGTCAGGCCCTTAGCTGAGGCTGTGGTTTATGTGGGGATCTAGGACTTTTGACAATCCTTGTTTTTAGACACTTGTTCCTCATACACCACGGTAAATGTGCAGTTTTGTGTTATGCCTTCAGGCTCGGTATAACATATGTAAAGGATGAGGTCCATGGAGACCCCTAGAGACAAAGTAGAGCTGCCTGAACTAGGATACAGAGAAATTTCAGGACAGTTGATGTCTTAGTTTCTATATCAGTCCACTGCTTAGGTATGGGATGATGGTGTGTATTTCTTACAAGGAGCACCTAAATCCAGGACATTAGTCTTTTCCTTAGACATCTGGGAAAGCCAATGTCTTAAGTGCACTAAAGGAATAGAGGGGAGAGAGAAAGAGTGGAATTTCATTCACTTTTCTCTCCAGCATATCACCATTTTTGTTGTGTACCAGTCATCAGAGTACTCTTCAGGGAAATGGTTCATCCTGAAGAATTCAAATCTATTCTCATGTGAGGATACTTTATAACTAATTAAAACAGTCACAAACTTCAGAAGTGACGAGGGACACCATCACGCTTACAGTGAAAAGCCTGACTTTGAGCTTCTTTACTTTTTTGGACCAACAGGATTTCCAATTTAATGTTGCTATATTGTTGCTTTCAAGTATAATTTTTATACATATTTCATTCTACCTTGCTTACCCTGGAGTGGATTAAAACAAATCCTAGCTACATTTCAACCTCTATTAGTATTTCTACATCTTTTGATGAAATACTGTTTCCCAACTACAGCAGCATTTTTCAGAAGATGTATCTTACCCTTCCACAAATAAGAATGTATTTCACAGGACTTTTCTAGTTCTCATAAGACTGACCAATAAATGAACTCTTGTGTTAGAGTTGTGAGCTGTTTCTGTCTACCACACTATTAGTAAACTTATATTTTGAAAATGTGTTTTGTTATATGCCTCTTCACAAAACTTTGGTGAGGAATTCTGTCTAAGATCCACACTTTCTGGGTATTCAAAAATTTTCATTCAACTTTCTTAATGTGCTTGTTTATATTTTTCATGACTATAGTATGAATCAAGCAGCAGGTCTACGTCTTAAAACAAGGAAGTACATACTGAAATCAAATCTGATATAAGAAGTGTAATATCACTGACTTATTTCAGGTTGTATTAGGGCTGCATTTACCCTGAATCTGTAAACTTCAAGCAAATCATTAAGGTACTGACAGACTATGATAAATTTTAAATCATCTCTGTCCTACATACTGTATTGAAGTAATATAATTTTAGTTAGTTAAAAACAGTTCCTCCTTTGCCCTCTTGAAATCATATTTCCAGCATTATAAAAATTACTTTTGTGAGCTTTTACCCACTGCAAGTATTTTATATTATTTTCTCAGAACAGGAAACTGAAATGCCATCTGTTTTCATCCAGTCTTGGCAAAATATCAATGATTGAGAGGATTCCTGACATTTCTTATAAATGATATACTGATAAAATACTTTCACAGAAGTAATCATATAGGACTTCTGATCCCATGACTTTCTACACTAGAGCCAGCAATCTCTAAATTGATGGTATATTTGTCTATGTAGTACCTTAAAAGTGATACATTTTATTTGTGGCTGTTTTGGCTTAGGAATGGTGTTCTCCACTTTAGTGTTTCCACTGAAGCCCCTCATGGCTTGCTCACCGCCCCCCCGCCTCTTTCTACCCTCCCTCTTGTGAGTGGCTAGTTAGAAGAATGGGAGGCACAAAAGGTGAAGATCACAGGTTGAGATGGGAAAAATTTACTGGAAAGCGCAATGATATAAGAAAAGCTACACTATCAATAACAAAGTGTATAAGATAGGCAGATGATTCACATGTGATTGCTTGGAACTGGAACCACTCCTGCTCTCCATCCCCTCCAATTCTTACTCTCTTACTGGAAGGAACACCCTTTCCTCTTGCCCCTGGCAATGACATGAAGTGATATAGAATAACCTCCACATCCTGGCTATGCACCCACCTGGCTACTGCAAAAAATAACTCTGGCTTGGCCAGAAGCAGGATAGTCACTTATAGGTACATTTCAGTATTTGATAATGTTTAGCTCTTGGGAGTGGCATAACAGTATGATACACTATATGCTAAGTCAGGTTTGTTACCCTGCCTTGTGTTGAATGAAAATATTAATTATAAATAGCTGCTCCAATTTAAGTGGGAAACAATATAAAGAGAGGGCAGAAAAAAAAAAAAACTTCTCTTTAAAGGAGACCCTAGTACTACTTTCATCTACTCTAGGATTTTTATGTATCATGTTCTGCAAAATGAAAGGAAAGAGTTTACAATTTAAGAATATAGCTCTGGTTTTACCCACTGAATTTTTATTTATTCATTGCTTGCTTGGGATAGTTGCTGGTTATCTAAAGTACTTGATTATATTTGCTATTATTTTGTACTCCAGAATCTTTGTTAAACTCCACATGTACAAACTACTCTTTGTGTGTTGGAAGCTACCTGATACAGCTAAGTAGAATGGGAACACCAATATTGATTGGAGAGTAAAAAATTATAGGCAACTGTATGGGTACAGCTGAAAAGTGAATCTGACTACTAACCTGAAAAACAGCAATAATTATTCTCCTTCCTCTCTCATCTTTGTAGGTATGTACTTTCTTAAATTCAAACAAGTATTTACACCACTTGGATATTTTTATCTGTGAAATGGCACTGAGTCAATGAAGAGAAAATATTTTTCTATTTAAAAACCTCTGGAAGGGTTTTTCCCTATTTCTGGGAAAGATGAGCTGTAATATTCCATATTTGTGAAACAAAGTCAAAGAGCAACTCTGAAAAAACTATTCAAGGAGACAAATAAAAATTTTCCCCTTTAAGAGACTGAACTGCTAGTAAAATATAATCTGAAGATACAATTTCATGTAACGTCATCACAGTTAATCATATTCAAATTAGAGGAGAGAATAGCCTTGGTGATAGAGTATCAAGCCAAAATAGCATGAAACAGGCTAGAAGCATTTTTCATTGTAAGAAGTGTGAACTTCAGTTTTTCAAACCTGGATGTGTGGGTAAGGCTGTGGTCAGATTCTCTATAAATCTCTTAAGAGTAAACTCAAAAGTACAATACCTTCTGCTGTGATAGAGAACTGTCAATGCGTCCTTAGGGAAACAGGTTATATGGAAGTTATAACACTTAAGAGGGAAAGATGCTGACCCCTTACTGAAGGTATGGCTAGTCTGAATCTTACAGAAATTTATGAAAAGGAAGGCAAGTAAATTTAGCTGTGTAGTTATGGACTGCATGCAAAAATCTGCCTGTGCTTGAGAACCTCTGAGACAGACCATGTACTTTGCCAGTCTATGGAGAGGAGATGTGGAAGCTGCCTATGGACAAGAGAGCTACCATTTTTCTATGAGGGATGTGGAAGGGCATGGTGTAGAGTCCCCTCAGTAACATTAGAGATAGGGTTGATGATGAGAAGACTCAGTCAGAATTAAAATTTGTTTCTGGTTATTTCCATTTATAAGGCAACATCCTCAGAAGCCTGTAAATTCAGTTTGCATGCCAATTAATGCCACAGTGGTGACAGAACTGGTGTGACTCTTTTTTCCATTGCTGGTTTACAAGTGTAGGCTTGAGAGCAAGAATGTGATGAAGACTGCTCACCAGCATTGTTTCCAGCAAAATTCAAGATAATTCCATGAAAGAATAAAGATTTTTATTCAGAGACAGTTAAAATACCAGTGAGCTCTTAGTTAAAATCCAGGAAAAAATGCAGTCGGAATCAACCTTAGATCAGAAGACCGACTTTAATGGCAAACTATTGTCCTGAATTTGCTGCTTTTAGTAGCCAATCCCATTAAAAAACATTATAATGCAAAATCTGTGTTTGTTTAGACCAGTGTCTTTTATGATGTGGGAAGTGCCTATCTATTTTTTTTAAATTAGATAAATTTTAGAGGCAAATCTTTTTAACTAGTGTTAGTATCTGTGGTTGTGTAGAGTCCATGAGCAGTATAAGTTTCCAGTTGTGTCCTACTTTACAAGTTACTCAAAGTTTATGCCAAATTCCTGGGCCATTTGAAATGGAGATTCATTCTTTCTTCGGTTACCACTGTAAAGTCTAGGCTATACATAACTGTGTAAAGATACAAAGAAGGAATTCTAGTAATTTGTTAAAATAATACTATTACTTATGTTTTCAGACACCTCTGTTGTTTTATATGCAAGTTGTTGCTTACACCCTTTAATACTATGACAGTTTCTTCCCATCTCCCTTCTCCTTATAATAATGTTCTGGAAGAAGCACCAGATCTATTTTGAAAATAAAAAGAACTGTGCAAACATCTAAAGAACAGTTCTAGTATTCCAAAAGTCTGAACTGAAGAAGTTCTTTTAAATATTCATTATAGTTACTCTGACAGTCATTCTCTGGAATACCATATGTTGCCAATAAAAAAGACTTCACTAGACAGCCATTGTCCCCTACAATAGACATAAATACTTGTTAATTAAACCTAAATAAGCCAATAGCATACATAGTGGAAACTCACACTAACTACTTTGCTACCCAAAGTTTCTTTCAGCTCCTCAGCCGAAGTCTTCAGCTCTTGGCAGATTGCTGACATCTCAAAGACCTGTGCATTAAGAAAAAAAGCTGGGCTATTTGGGAAGAAGGACATGAAAAAGGTTTGTGTACACAGACACAAACCTCACGTCTGTACATGTGAGTCTAATTTTTTTATGTGGTCTGACAGCCAGAAACACTTCCAATTCAGAGAATTTAACCATAGAAGAGCTCTCAGAGAAAAGAGAAATCATATACAACTTCTTCACCACTTTGTTAATGGATATGGAGAAGAAACACAGTGGATGAAAGACCAGAAGTAGTGTGTCATTGCAAACTCACAACCAGACACATTTCACCTACCCACCAAATACTGCATAAAACCATATGCTCTTGATTCACAGATGTCTGTGCTTTCAAGATCAGTAGTAAGTCTTTTTATTTTTTTTCATAATTACATTAATACTGTAGGACCTCTATCACCCCTCAATACATTAGGAGGCTACTTTGACATGAGAAACAGTAGAGGAACAATGCTATGTCACAGCTGTCATTCAGCTTTAGAACTAGCACTCTATTGACACACTATGGCTCCGCTTCATACTTTTGTTTGTTTATTTGTTTTTGTTCGCCCACCACCCCATTCATCATTTCAGCAGGCTGGTTAATATCTTATTAGTCCAGGTATTTCAGCTGGTACTTTTGCGGAAATTCTACCTGAGCTCTGTCACCTGGGGCTATCAGCGTGAACAAGGACACCAGGAATTACCCATGACACAGCCTGCAGGCAGTGGTGGAAAGGCTGACTGAAACATTTGGGCACATTTAGTGTTTAGAGTGTTAGCAACTTTTTTTTAGGTTATTGAAAAAGCTGCCTGATAGTTCCCATGAAACAATGTTTTTTACTAAACATAAAGTGTACAAAGGGTGCAGTGGGCTTACATTTTCATGAGGTTATATTCTTATTTTTAAATAATTCTTACTTTGACTAGCAAATTTACTGTTCCCATTCACACCTGCCACCTTTTAGAAGCTGTGAGCAGCAATATACCATGAGCAAGCTGAGGATGTAAGTTTCAATGCACCAAATAGTCACTGAAACAGAGATATACTTAGGAACATTGACATAAAAATATGATTCAGTTTTGTCGCTAACTACCAATCACTGAAGTTTCTTGTATTCTTATACAGAGATCATTTTTTATTGTATAAATTGTTAATAAGATTGAAGAAGAGCGATATGATTATGCATCTTCTGATATTCACAGTTGCCTTAATCTTGCTGTGTGAATTCATTCACTTTTCCAATGCCTAGTATGACATTTTAAGCCTAATTCAATAAAATGAAGACTCCTTATTTTTTTACTTAATTCAAAGAAAAATTTAATTCAGACGTTTCATATGCTACCAAATATTTGTATGAAATATCCTAGGTTTATGAATATTATTTTACAAACATTCTTTAGTTCGCAATTTCAATCAACATATATTTACATATGCAATAGTAAGCCACAAAGTTTCATAAGATTCCAGTTACTATAAAAGAAACAAAATTATTTGCAATCTTTAAAATAACAGTAGGGAACTTACTGTGTTGGAATAATGGAACAAGAACTGGATTTTAAAAACCTGCAGTATCTATGGATTCCTTAGAGGACTGATTTGCACATAATTCCCTTCACTCAGGAGTCAAAAGAAATATTGCAGTCATTTAAATTTAGAATATGGTGCCAAGAGATGGTAAAGTTATGACCAGATGATGAATTAGGTCACAATACTGCCTCATACAGAGTGATGGAAATCTGCAGAAAAAAGTGCAAGTAATTGTTCCTACTGGAAGTGTTTTGAATTGTTTTCCCTCCACATAGAAAAGCAAGATAACAACAGGTCCAAGAGTTTCCACTGCTTTTCTAATTGTCTAGGACTATATGAGCCACTAAATGTATGAATATACTTCAGGAAAAAATTAATTAGCAGTATTTCTTTACCTCTCCTTATTTTTGAGAAGTCATGGCACACAAAGATTGCCCAGTTCCTTTTTCAAATGTGAGCCTGTATGGCTTCTCCCCAAATGTTACACACACAAGCACGTATATGGATATTCTTATAAACTGTTTAGTCATACTGCTCATACTTGCCTCCAAGTTTCATCAGAAATAAGGGAGATTCTGGGCCCACAACAGTAGCCCTTAACCACATGAGTACCTTGACTGATGCAAATTTCCTCATTAAAAATATACTAATATGGATAAAGGAGTACCTTTTTTTTTCTATCTTGAATTGTGACTGTTTTTTTTCTGTTAATAGATTGATACCAGAAGACGACTCCATATCTAGGGAAAAAAAAAAAAAAAGGCATTTTTCCTGACATCAGAAAGTGTTCTAAACATGAAGAACATTCATTTGCTTTAGAGATTTTATTGACCATAACTAGACTTGATATGTTTTGTTTGGCATGACATTCTTGGTGTAGTGGCTTAGTGGTTAAATTCTGCAGACTTTATGCAACAAGATCCACACTTAATGTCTCAAAAACAGACAAAATGTAATGAAGTTTTATTTTAAGGGCTTCTTTTCCAATTTGTGATTTTCATTTAGGAAATATATTTTTTAATAACACAGTATACCCTTTTACATAGACCTTTTTACATTACAGACTGTTAGGAAAGAAGGCTTTCTGCAGTATTTGATGTCAAGAATGTGTTTACATGTTACTGTAATACTTTTTAAACCTTGGATATCACTCATTCAGATAGTAATCTAACTGGGGACACGGGAGGGTAGCAACAATTTTTACCAGGTGCATGAAGACTCAGAATTTGAAAATGTTTAAGCACAGTGGGATGATTTGTAGATTTTGTTTTGTATCAAGAGGTGCAAGCAAGCACTAAGAGCACTAATGAAACACATTTCACTTAGATGACTTACAGCAGGAGTGTCTGTGTCTTAGATAGGAATCTCTAAGGTTCAGTGGAGTGAATGTGGCACTTCTGAAACATGATTCATCTAAATTATTGCCAAAAAAATGCCGTAAGGAGGAATGACAACCTACGGTTTTCTGTCTGTGCTCACTATAAGGAAAACATAGGAAACTAGCCCATCCGTAAACAGGTTGGACAGACCACTCCCACAAGGATCCTTGTAGGATACAGTTATTTCTACCGTATTTTTTGGCATCTAGACACCTTCAAAAAGATCTGGCCTATGGTTCCCAAGGAATTTGCTTCGATAACTGAACAGGCTAGCATTAGACTAGCTCCCAAGCACCATAATTCCTGTCCATTGAGAACATTGGAGCTCATTGACCTCAGCAGTAGGTATAGTTAATAAAATATAGCAGAAGTAAAGTTAATAAAAAGGAAAATATAGCCTAACATAAAAATGTATTTTTATAATGTGTACATATATACATGTGTATACATATATATATGTATATGTATTTCAGAGCATGAAATATTGTTGGATTTTATAGATTACTACTTTCCTATAGAGGCTTATAGAAAAGCAGAAGAATCAGATGCCCTGCCTTGTAATTTTTTCTGCTGAAGTTGTGATAAGGATGCAGTTTAGATGTAGTGGTGAGTTCATAGGAAGTCTCTAAATTTCAGTGACTGGAATGTGAATAAGTAAGGTATAGAGAAGAACAGAAAAATTAAGTACTGTTTTTGCACTTTTCAGGCAAAAAGTCTCTGGAATCTTGCAATCCTTAAACAGCAAGGCATGTAAGGAGAACTTGTGCCATCAAAGATGCATTGTGACAACATAGCACAATGTGACATATTGCGAGATGACTTGCATAACCACAAACTGTGCTGCAAGGAAGTGACGACACTGCATCAATTCAGTTCCAGCTATAATATTGCTCACTTCATGTCAATGCTTCATACTTTGCAGTTCATGATTTGCCCTACCCATTGTAATGCACTGGTGTGCAGCCATGGGCGAAGGACAAAAGCTTCTGGATAAAGTCAGTATAGATGAATAGAGGACCAAACAATTCTGCACTTAGTTTTTATATGTTTTTAATGCTTAGTTATCTTAGTTACCTTCAGCTTATATCTGCCATTTGTGGTTTTCCCGTATCCTTCATCTTATATACAAAATACAATCTTTTGTTTTGGTAGGGTTCTTTTTATTGTTACTGTACCCATATAAATGTTTGTTTTGTTAGTGCAATCAAAGTACTTGGTCTTGGATGTAGGAATAAAAAATGGCAAAAATTGTGAAGACCTATAGTTTTCTTTCCTATTCTTATTCTACTTCACGCAATTACCATTTCATAAGTAATTTCATAATGACTAATAGGCTTTAAATTTGCTTTGTTTCAGAGGTACTGGCTGACAGTCATGGTCTTTATCCTGGCGTATTTCTCTTAGATACAGTGAGACTGTGTGATGAACATGATAAATATAAAGGTCTAAACATTCCTCCTGTCTCCATATTCTCTGATAAATCAGCTTTGTGAGTAGAGTGTGTTTGTTATCTTTATGTCAGCTGGTGCAGCTAAGTATGCTTTATAGGGCAGATTTCCCCATAGACTGATGTCTTTAACATTGGTATAATTTCAAAGTGTAATGCTTCAAATAACATTTGGCTCTCACACTAAGGCAAAATTTTGATCTTCCTTCATCCCATTTGTAGAAAGCCAAGAGAGAAAGCAGTTATAGGAAAGCACCCATTCCCATTACTGGCCTTCGTGGGAATACCAAACAAGATCTGATTGCTGTATTTCTGAAAGACATCAAAATGACCTAACAACACAGTCACACTGAATCAAACAACTACAAACACAGTGTTAAAAATCAGCATTTCTGTCTCTGGAATTTTTTGAAAAATAAAAGCTAAATCCCAAAACAACCACACAGAGTTTGATTTCTAGAAAGTAAAATAGATGTTTAAAAAAAAAAAAAAAGAAAGAAACAAAAGAGTAAATAACCCATAAAAATGATACTGCTGAATTAATCAAAATATTTGGTGTTGGAAACATGAAAGTGGAAGAGATTTAGTATTCAATTCTGCAAGGAAGCATGGAAGTCATGCGAACAACAGTTCAAGCTGCTGTTACTGGTGCCTTCTGAGCTGTTAGGTTTTCTAAGGCTTCCAGACTGTTTTCACAATACTATGAGATTCACAAATCAACCTGTCTGTAGAACCACAGTCCAGCACCTTAGGGACCAATTGTGTAACAGGTATGCTACCCAAACTCGTTTAGCATTAGGCTTTAAAAACCTCCACAGGTGTGATGGTAGGAGAAGAAATAGCTTTCCAAATGCATGTTTTCTATTACATCAAAAGTATATAAAAATGGTGAACACAAAAGTTCATGAAAATGAACTTCTATGCGTCCTGTGACACAATAAAGCCTTACTCAAATAAATCTTCTGAAAAAACTGTTTTGTTGGAAAATGCTAAGCCAGTGTAAGGAAAGCCTCAATCTGTCAGTCATAAACAGTATTTTCCATAATTATTTTTCAAGTTTGATGGGTTTTTTGTGGTTATTTGGATGTGGAGGGGCAGTGAAAAGAGTTTTTATATGTCCACATACACAAGTCAGATCTGTTAATTTCCTGGCTTTTGAAAAATGCAGTTGCCAAATGAAACAACATTTCTGGAAATTTTTTAAGTGTAAATGGTATAAATCAACATTAAATCCCAGCAAACTCCAAGCACAACAGCAGCAGAATTCATGCCCCTTTCGGAGCATCTGCATAGTATATCAATTCTATAAATATTGCTTCATTGCTAGGAAAATGTCTCTGTCTAAATTATTTTAAGAAGGTATGCTGTGTTTTGTTTCTTCCTTGGACTGGTCTCCAAAAATTATCCACAATGAGCTCACAGTATTTTTGAATTACTGTGGTTGGTTTTCAAATGACCAACGCATTGTAACTTTTAGCAAAGTTGTCCATGACTTTGCCATCATCACTGCTTAATATCAAAGTGAACTAAAAACAGAGTAAAGATGGTTTTGGTGGCTGGTGGTTGCTACTGAGCAAGAAAGAGCAGTTATAGGCTCCTTACATGGTAGCACCTTGACATGAACCAGATAAAAAACATTGTTCATAATCAGAGAGTAATTCCATATGTATGGAAGAAGTCTATATTTACAGGAGATTTGGCCATATTGCCATAATTTTAAAGATTCAGATGAATTCAACAATACATACATAGCCTTTGAGACTTTCTTAATGCTTCTTAATTGAACTCTACATAGAAGAATTTGCTATTGACCTTCAATCTTTTCTGGAGATACTTTCAGTAGTCTTTATAAGAGAGTGGTATGAGAATGATTGGATTGTATTTGATGTTCATAACTGTATTTGAATTTAAAAATTGTATTTCGAGTATGTTATTTGAAAATGAACTGCAGCTTCAATAATTTTAGAATTTCTCATTGATCTAAGATCTGAGCAAAATAAGATACCTTGGTTAGACATCCTTTCTCAGTTACAAGCCTCACCACAGGGTAACCCCAAGTGTTAAGAAATCCAACAAGGAACTTTCTGTTATTAAACTACTTTCCAAAGAAATCATTAAATTAATACCTAGATTTACAATTGGTATTATATAGAACGTGTATTACAAAGTCAGGCTTCATAACTCAATAAATATATTGGCAGCAAAACCAGTAATCAAATATCTTTCATGTCTCCTTAAAACTCTGACAAAACTTTGTTAAAATCAAGTTCACAAATATTTCAGGTGAACCTTATTTGATATGTATGTTTGCATTGTTAATACTTTTTGTTTACTGTCTAGGAGTCTTCACAACTATGTAAAAGGACTTAACAAACTTAATTTTAAGGTGTTGGATAAATGTTAAACTTGTTCAGTGGAATCTCAAAGGCACTGGCCACATAAACTGGCTGTAAGCAAAACTGCCAGATTTTTAAGGCCTTCCTCATGGGCCTAAAATGCTTGGTTCCCATTTCTAACACTGTGAACTTTTTCTCCAGGGTGATGTTCTCTGTTGAAGCACCCCATTTCTTTCCTTACCTCCTGTGCAGCCTCAGATATCAGTTTGATTTTGTTTTGATAGTCAGAGCCTAAACGTCAATTTAGACTTTGATTCTCCTTCTGATGCTTGGAAAGTAGAAATAAAACTCAATTTCTCTGGATGACTGTGACATGGAAAGGTCTAAGGATTAAACAAATCTCACACTATTTCCATTCTGGAGATGCTACTACTCTTGAATTAAAAAAAAGTAGCCTGTCAACATCAAGGCATCCCATCTGCTCATCCAATCACTGTTAGTAAGTACCTGCCATAGGATGTTAAATACCTTGCATTGTTAAATACTTGAGTTATATTGTTACCTGCCTAAGTTCATGCCACCAGCAAATTCAAGGATTGTTACAGGGACAAAATAACACGACTGCTGTAGCAATCACATGTTTTCTATCATACAGGGGAAAAAAATAAGGTCAGTGCAGGCTTGAAGGTTTGTAAAGCTTTAGTCTGCCTGAATTATTTTATGCTTGTGAAAGTTAAGCAGATGAGAAACACTTTAAATAACATGACAGAATTTAGATTATACCTCCTCCCCTCCTCATACCCCTTCCCAGTCCTTATCTCAGTGGATGAATTCCTCCCCCCATTCCTTTTTTCTTTTCTTTCTTTCTTTCTTTCTTTCTTTTTTTTTTATTTTTAATTTGTTAAGATGCTGAAATCTGCTTTGTGTGATTTATGAAGGAACTTGAAGCGATTAGTTTCACAGTGCATGAAAATTCCTCAGGTTCAGAGGGATGTCCAATCTGTTACACCGCGAGCCGTTGACTGGATGAGAACATGAGCAGCTCGGAGCCATAAGGAGATTGTGTTGAGTTATTAAACACTTGTGGTAAAGCTGCTTATTGTTAATTCCCCAATGTCCTGCTGAAGTGATCGGATAAGATCAGATCGGATTAGATCAAAGAGCCTGGGAACCAGCCTTTCGAGCAGATTCATTTAATCAATAAAGAGGGCCTCCAAAGAGAGAGAGAGGCAGTACCAGGATCACAAAAGATTACAGTAGGAAAAATAAGAAACAACAGATTATTTTCCTCTTATTTTTAAAATGTAAGTCTGTAAACCAACTCATGATTTTGTGTGTGTATATGTACGTGTGTGAGAAAAAAACAGCCAAAAAGGATATAAACTTCATTACTAAGCAGGCAGTTTTAAATGAAGTATTTTGCAATACAGTAATACTTAATAAGTCAAGAGACTGTAAAAGTATTATCAAAGTAATCAGTACCATGAAATACCTACTGTGAAAAAAAAAAAGAACTCCTATTAACAGTATTTCAGCAGAAGCAGTTTTTGCTTTAATGATTCCTTAAGAGCATGGGATTCTGCGTGGGTTAATCTGCACAATTTCTGATCTTTGTTTCATCTAAAAGAAAAAAATGAGAGCAAAACCTAATAACAACAGCAACAACCCCCACCCACCAACATAGCAAGATCAGAATGTATTAAATTAATAACACTGGCAGATGTTATGGAATGTGCATTGTTATAATACATGTAATTACAGTGCAACTGCTGTTGTTAATGCTTGTACAGTGAATAGACTCATGTGTAAGTACTTGCAAAACCTTGCTAAATCCGTACCAAAAGCTAGAAGCTGATGGTAAATGTTTAGAAAGTTAACCCATAGAAGAAGAAGAAAAAAAAGCAAAATGCAAAGGACAAAGAATCATTTTTCATTCTTATGGAGCAATGGTATAATTCCTTTCCATTTCTAGAGTAGCAGAATTTGGCCCAAAATAATTTGGAGAAAAGGACACACCTTCTTCAAGGATTATTAGCCCCAATACCATAATAAAAAAATTACATATACTTTTAAATGTTATAATTTATATTCAGAGTTAGATGAGGATACAAATCTATAAATACCTTCCATAAAATGCAATTTTCTATCTAGCTAGGTTGATGACTTCAGGCCCTGCACACCTTTAGCAATTGTTAATTACTATGGGATGGTCTAACACCATTTTCCAAATCAACCTGCGTGCATAAAATGACTGCAATCTAATTTGACAAATTATTAGTGATGATTATTGTCATAGATAAATTAGACTGAACAGAAAATAACCTTCATCCTTAGCATGTTTTAGCTCTCAGAATTAATGTGATTTGGTGAACACATATAAATAAAAGTCTGATGAGTCCCTGCTGACTGTAGGGCCTGCTGGTGCTGAAGTGTATCAATTTCATGCAGATGATGAATTCCTTAAGCATTCAATGATAATCATGCTTGATTTGACAAGACTTTCTCATGCTATTTTAGGGCCTTAATTTTCTGTGAAGTTCTGTCAAGTGTTCATCAAGCACCCACTTATCTCCCTATCTTAACCTGGCAGCCAATCCAAAGGTTGCCTACCAGTGCCACTACGGGTCCCAGCCCGTTAATATTCTCGCCACGTGACTGTCCACGGAGAGAAGCCAATCAATGGCTGGTTAATATTCAGGTCACATGACACCCAGGGAGAGTAAATGAGTTACACAGTAAGACATCAAACAAATTTTCATCTTGAAAGAGTGATTGCTTTTTCTGCTGCTGTGATGTTTGTCAAATTCGCTCTAGCCTTGTCCAATTAAGCTCCATGAGCTGAATGACTAATGAAGAGATGCGAGTGCTGTGCCAGTGTGACAGCTATGAGAAGTACCACTGAATAAGAACTGCTGAAGAAATATTTTAAAATTAAAAAGAAAAAACAACAAACAACCCACAGTGATTGAAAAATCATGTCTGGATAATAGCGTAATTGCTTTCAAATTTTGGATGCTGTTTGGAAGTCTTTAGTGAAAAATATAAATTGTGTCTTGCTTATGGACACTAGTTTTTTTCTAATTTTACACTGGAAAATGATCTTGCATTTTCTCAAAATAATTTTTGAAATTTTGAACAAATGTGCATTAACTGGATTATTGCCAGCAAATGTGCTAATGAACTTCCACGGGCTGCAGGAGACACACTGGTAACAGAAGATTCAATCTTTAAGCATCAACCATAAAGCAACTCTTACTTTATGAAACTGAAGAGATAAAAGGGAAAAAGCATGATATTTAAGAGATGAAGTGGAGGGGGGAAGCAAGTTTATGCACTGGACTTAAGAAGGAAGCAGCTTTACAGGACATTGACTGAAATATTGAGTGAGATTCTTAAATAACATACTGTGGCAAAAATCTATGTGCATCATTTGAGAAGCTGATCCACTGTGGATTATTTTATTTTATTATTTTATTTATTTTATTATTTTATTTATTTTATTTTATTATTTTATTTATTTTATTTTATTCATTTTTTAATTTTATGTCTGCTATATATTTATTGCTAAATTAGAATTGCTCAAGAAAACAAAAATAAATGCTTGAATAGAATTATAATCCTGTTTAGCAGAAAACTTTTAAAGTAGATATCGAAAACTACATTCTGGGACATCATTAAAAGTCTACTTAGTCAGAAAGTCAATTGCTTTTTAGTGCTGATACGGTACTAAATTCTGGTGACGTCTTTGGAGTAGAGACCCGATGACTAATAAAGCTTTCATCCAGTCACTGGAAGGAGTTAGAGTCACCTAATGGATTACTGAAGATATGACAAAGTGTCAGATCCTACTTATTAAGTTCTAGCAGGAAATTAGTTAAATTCCCAAGGCATTCTAAAGCAATATTTTCAAGTTGGCTTAATAAGGGTGTTAGAGCATGCCAATTAACTGGCAGCCTGAAATAAACAGTAGTTGGATGCATAAGACAGTGTTTATATCTGAAAAGTTAATAACATTTTAAATGAGACTTCTTGGTACAATGGCTCAAGGTGCTGGAAGAAGGCAAGATGTGGAACATACTGTATTCAAAAGACTGTAAGTCAATTCTCAACACTGCTAGTCAAGGATGGAGACTGCAAATAGAGAAGCAATGAATTTCTGAGAGTCAGTGAGAAGGGAGACAAGGAGGCAGGGGGCTAGCAGTTCACTGAAGCACTGTGGTGAGTGATTTGACTAAGTGCCTGCCTTTAAGGCATCACCGCCAAGGCACATGGTGGAAGGGGGCAGGGTAGAAGAAGGAAGAATACATTGAAATAGTGATATGGTGTATTGCTTGCATGAGACATTGTTCGTAGTAAAGTAACACTATAAATTTTAGAGCTCAGCACTGCCTTGACATGAAATATTAGCTGTTAGATTACTGTTTTACTTCTTCCTGCTGCAGCCATACCACAGAGAATTCACAGGCTCTAAACTATTAGCTGCTCAAATGTTAACAAAGCAAAAAATGGTGAATAGTGTTATAAGCAACAGCACTTGCTGAAACCTTTAAATTAACAGTGGAGAAGGTGTCTAACTTTCTGTCAGTTACATTAGGTGGTTATGAATAAAAGAGTATTCTACTTTCTGCATAACTTTGCATAATTAATAGTTTTTCATGCAAACTATTGTTTGCCTTAATTGTTGTTTCAACAGCTGTTTTCATTAAATTGTAAAGCTCTTTGTGTCTAATCCTTTGAGCTGCACTATTGATAACAAGAACGCACTGGAGCTAGCTTTAGAGGAAGAGAGTCCCTGCCAAGCTGGAAAGCAGTCATGAAGTTACTTGAGAAATAAGGCCCTACAGTGGGACTGGTTGTGTAGCTAATCCATTAGTCTTTTCAAAAGGACCTTGCTCTGCGCCCTTATGGCTAAATTGACCCAACAACCTATCAATGCCTTTATTTGCTGAGTGGTTGTCCATGAAAGGTCTCCATGCTGGATCCAAGCTGTAATCAAAGCCTCCATCAGTACCAGGGCCCTGATGACACAAATGGCCAAACTTTCAACAAGGCTGGCTGGCTTCCAGCCACACCATTTTAAAGATACAAAGAGGCTGTGTTGTGCAGTGGAATTCATTTTCTTGTTTACTTCCTACAGAAACAAGAGCATAATCAGCACTCAGTGCATTGGATCAGACCGCTGAGTTGTTGACAGAAGCTTGGAGAGGCTTGCCAGCTTTCCACATGAAACACTGGCTTTCTTCTAATACACCCCCCACCGTCTGTGGCCCTGCCAATTGTAGCACATCAGAGCGACCATTGAGATAATGACCGTGAAGTCTCATGATACACTTGGATGAAGTGTAACATTTTTTAAAGGATTTTTGTCTGTGCCAAAACGATAGAGACAGCTGACTAAAAATCACCCCATCAAAATTAAGGCTGATGAACAGCAGGCAAAGACATGTGCTTCCACAGAGAAAAGGGAGGAGAATTTACAGCCAAAGACTCTCAATGACTATGTGCACCACAGATTCCTTTATTTTACTTTTAAATGATCCTTTGTTTCAAATGAATATATGTAACTTTGCCAAGAGAGCAATTTCCCCAAATATTTTTTCTATTTTCCATCAAAAAATGATTCAGCATTTAGCATTTATAATGTTAAATAAATACCTTCTGTGTACAAGCTAACTTTGTTTCTTAACTTCAATTTTTTTGCAACCTTGCAAAATAACATTTTGGAATAGCTGCGACTTATAACCTCCTCAACCATTTTAAAAGTGTTTAGTGGCAACTGATATAACCAGCTTAGCTTATGGTAAGACAATTGGAGTTGTGTTTTTCCAAGCAAGCAGCAGGGAAAAGAAAAAGCAAGACAGTCACTTAAACTTTTACCATCTTTGCTTCAGCCACACAATATTTTTCATAACAGGAAATTCATTACTAGCAATGAATTCATTGATACACAGCAGTGCTAAGGCGCCTGCTTTTGGAGGTTAGAGAAAGCCTGCAGAATTTCTTGAACTGGCCATTTACTGTGAATCTAGACCACCCCACCGTGCTGATGGAAGTGTGGTTAGATCTTTGTGCTGAATCAATATGAGCTGCAGTTTTCCCAGTGTATCAGTTTCATAAACACCTGTGCAAAATATTTTTGAGCTGAATTAATGGCATAGGGGTGGGAAGGAAAGAGAGAAATGGAGCAGGAAAGAGAATGCTGTTTTCAGTAATTTTCAACCTTTCTTGCTTGCAAAAAGTTGACCTGGAGGACTGTGTTTTAGACTGTCTTTACTGTAACCAATACAAGAGCTCCCCTACTTGTTTTTGTCTCCTCAGTACTGTAAAACCAGAACAATTCTTTTTAAAGTCTCTTTTTCTTTCTCTTCTGTACTCATAATAAATTATATTTTTTCCAAGTTAAATTTATACAGGGTGCTGGAGATATACAGTGGCAAAGAAGGATGTAGTAGGCTTCTGGAATAGATCAAAAATACTGGCAAGAGAACAAAAGTACAAATTTCACTTTGAAACCAGGTACACAGCATGCTGCAACCAACAGTGTAGTAAGTGTACATAATGCAGTGCTTTCCACAAGATATATATAGAAAACACATAGCTTTTTTTGTTTCAGTTTACATCCCATGTAGAAAAAGAAAAATTGGTGGGGGAAAAAAAATAAAAACGGAGAGAGGAACTATTTTGCAGTGGGGATTTGTGGATATTTCAGCAGTCCTGTCTACTTTCCCAGAAATGCTTTGTTAAAGAGGGAGACAGTACTTCAGTGCCAAAGGATCCTTCTTTCTATTACAACTCAGCCTCTGTAGTAGAGTAAAATAAATACTGGCGCTTTGTCTTCTCTGGAGATAACTCTTTGTTCTGTTGTCTGGATATAAAATAAGTTAGACAGTATGTGGTTGCTTTCGATATCTGGGAGAAAAATGGATCAAACATGAGCATGGCAAAAACAGGTAAAATGGTTGTGCCTAGCAGAAGGGATGTGCAATGCCCTATCATGAACACACAGAATCATAGAATCACAGAACAGTTTGGGTTGGAATAGACCTTTAAAGATCATCTAGTCAAACCTCCCTGCAATAAGTAGGGACAACTCCAGCTAGGTCAGGTTTCTTAGGGCCTCATCCAACCCAAGCTTGAATGTTTCCAATGATGGGGCATCCACCTCTCTTGGCAACCTGTGCCAGTGTTTCACCACCCTCACTGTAAAGAACTTATTCCTGGTGTCTAGCCTGAATTTACCCTCTCTTAGTTTAAATCCGTTACCCCGTGTCCTGTTGCTACAGGCCCTGCTAAAAATTCTGTCCCCATCTTTCTTAGAAGTTCCTTTAAGTACTGAAATGCTGCAATAAGGTCTCTCTGGAGCCTTTTCTTCTCCAGGCTTAACAATACCAACTCTCTCATCCTGTCTTCACAGGAGAGATGCTCAAGACCTCTAATCCTCTTCATGGTCCTTCTCTAGACTTCCTCCAACAGATCAATGCCTTTTCTGTTCTGAGGAACCCAGAGCTGAATGTAGTATTCCCAGTGGGGCTTCATCAGGGTGTATTAGAGGGGAAGAATCATCTCCCTTGGCCTGCTGGCCACTCCTCTTTTGATGCAACCCAGGATACAGTTGGCTATCTGGGCTGCAAGTGCACATTGCTGCGTTGCATCCAGCTTTTCATCCACCATCCTGGCAGGACTGCTCTCAGTACCTTCCTCCCTCAGTCTGTATTGATACCAGAGGGTTGCCTCAGTTGAGGTGCAGCACCTTGCACTGGGTCTTGTTGAAGGGCTCACTTCTTGAGCTTTTTGAGTCCCTCTGGATGGCATCCTGTCCTGAGTGACTGGCCCGACATGATTCAGCTTGATGTCATCTTCAGATTTGCTGGGAGTGCACTCAGTCCCACTGTTTGTGTTACTGATGAAGATATTAAGCAATTATGTCCGAATACAGACCTCTGAGAGACACCACTTGTCACTGATCTCCAGCTAGAGACGAGTGAGATGTTGGGCCTTGACCTCTACCCTCTGGATGTGACAATCCAACCAATCCCTCATCCAGCAAATAGTCCATCCATCAGTTCCATCTTCTATTTAGAGAGAAGGATGCTCTAGGGCACTGTGTTGAATGTCTTACATCAGTGAATGCTGGGAAGATGGTGCCTGAAACCTTTTCCAATTATTAGATGTTTTAGCATGAATAACTGTTTAAGAAGTCCATCTAGTCATGTTCACTGCTTCTTGGTGAATATTCCGTACACCCAATGTAGACATCTAACACAAGCTGCAACCATAAAGGAGAAGAGAGTACAAAGACACCTCCACCCTCTTGACTTCTCAGAGGTAGAAGTCATGTGCAAACTTTCACCAGCACGTCCCAGATGCCTTGCCATCTGTTAATGGCAACAGGTCTTTTGACATTACTGTTGCACTTGAAACACCGTGTCTGTGGTGTGATGGCCAAATTTTTAACAATGTGCTTTAGTGGTGTTTAAAGTAGAACTTTCCTATCTTACAGAAAAAGCTAGAGGAGGCAAATAACTGAATTCATCATTAGAGAAAGTGCTGGCATTGCACGAGGTGGGGGGGATGTAATATGTGTGTTTGTGAGAACATGAGTGAACCAAGAACTATTCATACAGGTTGAGAGTGTTATTTCCCATCTCCTTCCTGGTTTTTGAAAGAATGTCCTGAGAGTATTAATTTTGGAAAGCAGTTCAAACAATGAGGTTATTCAAGCTGGCCTTGTTTTTGTTGGCTGGTGAATGCCGGTACACATGAAATAGGTAAGCTTCCAGCAACCTGGATGGGAATCAAAATAATTAGAACACTTAAGAGATTTGTACCTTAGAGGGAAAGGTTGTCATCCTCCCACCTCCATTTTCATTCACATATTATAAAACTGGATAGGAAAAGGAGGACTGAGTTAGGCAGTTTTGCATCTCTGAGTGGGCATCTGTCAGTGATAAGCAATTTTGATGGAACTTTGCCGCAGGGAATATTCAACAGCAATATATTCCTAGCTGTACCAGTGAATTTATTCATTATGAATGCCAGCATGAGAAAGCTGAATGAAGTCAAGGGAAATGAGGAAAAGGTTGTGGGGAGAAGATAATGAGAGGAAAAGGCGGGGGAAGTGGAGGAGGGGGGGGGAACAGTTAGTAATGTAGGCACATATGTTTCAAAGCTTCTCAGATTTCCTGAAACTGAGCCTAACTGAAATGAGTAATAGTTAGAATTCAAATGCAGTATCATGACAGTCTAGGCATTTTGGAAACCACTTCCCCACAGAGACTTTAAGGACTACTTAATGTTGTGCATTATGGTTGGAGGAACTAACATCTGCTGTATTCACACAAAGCCATGTATATGGTTGTGCTATTTCTCCTCTCTTTTAATGATGAAGATTTTACCTTTTTTTTTTTGTTTTATTTTCTTTTGTTTTGACTTGTGGAATCAGAACATGCCAAGTAAAACAAGATAAAATAAAAAATTGAATGCTTTTGTTTGTTTCTAGTTTTCTTTGCAAAATTTGCAAAAATAAACTCATAAATCAGAAGAAATTAAAATTCTTGAGAGGAAAATAATTAAACAAGTAATGTTAAGTGCTGGTACTTCCTACAAAAGGAACTCATATCTCAACATATGGTAAAATGTTAGTTGGGAAACTTTTTGTGGTGTGTGCCTATGAGTATACATCCAAACCACGAAGATGTTAACATGAAATGAAACAGAAATATTCTTGTGAAAATAGGTGAGGGTTTTTTATATGTACTGTAATTTATATTTTTATTAATGGATCAAATTTTTTTTGATGGCGGTAATGAATAATTGGAAAGAACTAAAAGTTAAAAATTCAAGCAACAAATTCATATTTATTGCATGAAAATAAAAATTATTTTAAAAGATCAGAAAAATCTGTGCCACCATATTCAAAGGGGGCAACAAAATGTGTGTTCTTCTACCTTTCCCATCCCATTGCATGAAAGTATTTGCCAAACAAAATACTGGGCTATTAAAAGATACAATATTGTAGAAAAAGGTACAGTTTAACGATAAGGTCATTGTATTTACCTTGCAGTAGACTCAAAACCTATGATGGTACAGTAATATACAGTAATGGAAAAACTTTAAAGCTTTTTTTCTGCCTTAGAGGCAGAACCTGGCAGATTAAAGTTGTAGCAACCTGATTTTGGTTCATCCTCTAACTTCTTACAAAGTATATAAAATATTTTAAATCTAAGTAATAGATGACATTATGTCATTAATATATAAAAAAACCCAAGATCAAGTTGTTTTAACACAGATTAAAAAGTAGGAGAGGGTGGTGACTACTCCACTCCTTTGCCCTTCATACAGAACACAGCATTTCTCCATACAAATGTGTACATTTAAGCAGTGCTGCCAATTTGTAAAACCCTCTGACTGTTCTAATTCTCCCACTCTGAGTATGCAGTTAGACACTTTTTAAGCGCATACAACCTCTTTATGACAGTTCTGTAATGAAAACTTTTTAATTAGATGGAAATGAATGTAGGTATAAATGCATATATTTATATATATGTATATACATATATATAAATGTATATGTGTATATCCATATATATATGTAAACAGTGGGTTTTGGCTTTATGAGAGATATAATTTAATGATCCCAGTACTTTTGATCCTTATCAAAAAGTTTTGACTCTTTGAATAATGAGATCCCTTTCCCATGCTTTTTTTCAGGTGTTATTAACGATAGTTAAAGATGAATATAGCAGGAAGTATTTAGTCATCTTTTGCATGAACTGTATTTGCATACCAAAAATGTATATCAAAGAACGACACTATAGCCCCAACTAGCCAATTCTTTATACATCATTTGAAATTTGGCTGGAATGTAGGTTCATACACATTTCTCCAGACTATCAACACCTATAGCCACTTTGTTAGAGACTATCAGTGCCTGGGGTCTTGTGGTTACTGATAGTGGGAGAGATGTATTTTTTAATTTGTTCACTTAGTTTTATATCATTATTAGTATTTTTAATATTTTTTTGTAGTTAAGTCGGAGGTATTAACAAAGGCAAATGTACTTTCACTAAGAGCAAAACAAAACCTTCTCCTTAATTAGGGGAAGCATAGCTGGTGGGAAGTGGAGCTATCAGCAGCATCAGACTCCAAGACCACTTTGTCTCAGTTTAATTGAGACAAGTGTCTTTTGCTGAGGATGGATTAGGAGAAAAAGACCCAAACCTTCTTCTCTAGCAATTATAGATCTGAAATTAAGAGGCTCCGATTGAAGGAAAACAAATTATGGAAAAGGGAAAAAAGAAAAAATAACAGCCCTTTATTAAAAGGTATGTGTGTATTAACGTAACACGGGAAAAAAAACCCCAAGTAAAACAACCAAGCAATACCCCTATACCCACCAATAATCCCCTTCAAGAACAAAACCGATAAAACCGGCAAAAAAGAAAATCAAATAGTTCAATTTTTAGCACTCTTTGGTGCAGTTCCAGCCACAGTCAGCAGGGGGCGCCGTCGGGTCACTGGAGATGCAAAAAAACCTTGTAATGTCTTATACCGTTCACCAGGTGGCGCTGTTGAGTTATCAAAAGTGCAGAACTTGTAATGTTCTATAGTAGTCACCGGGTGGCGCTGTTGGATCACTGGAGGAGTGGAGCTTGCAATGTCCAGCGCTCGTCACCGGGCGGCGCTGTGGGATCCCTGGTCGCCGCCGGGTGGTGAGGGAGGAGGGG
>NW_020955199.1:474981-486758 GCF_003031625.1 Empidonax traillii
GTCTTATACCGTTCACCAGGTGGCGCTGTTGAGTTATCAAAAGTGCAGAACTTGTAATGTTCTATAGTAGTCACCGGGTGGCGCTGTTGGATCACTGGAGGAGTGGAGCTTGCAATGTCCAGCGCTCGTCACCGGGCGGCGCTGTGGGATCCCTGGTCGCCGCCGGGTGGTGAGGGAGGAGGGGGGAAGGGGGAGGGAAACAGAAAGTTCTCCCAATGGAAGAAAAAAACTCACGACTCGGTGAAGATCCCGCCACCGCAATCAGCAGACAACTGTGCAGAGAGACAGCAGCAGAAACTCCTCTCCCACAGGAAAAGACAAAGAAGAAACCAGGCAGTCTCTCCTCTCTGCTGCAGCCTCCCCTCCCGCTCCAGAGCTGCGCTCCCACCCCCCAGACCCCACCTCTTTCCACCCACACACTCTGGCCTTTTTCCTAACTCCTCCCCCTTCGTTGCCAGGAGATTAATTCTCGGTCGTTTAGGACTCAGGCCGACTCTTTTGTTTACTTGATGGCCATTTAACAGCATTCATGCGGGGGGGGGGGGGGGGGGGGGGGGGGAAGGGGAAAGGAAAGACAAAATTCCTTTCTAAAATCAGAACTATGACACACTTATAACAGATCATCCAATTGCATAAGTAGGAACAGCAGCTCTTGGCTGAATGCAACAAACAGGTTGTTGTGATCCACTGAGAGATTACACTTCATATACACTAAAAACCCCCTTAAGATACAGTAAGAAAGATTATTTGCTCTTGTACTCATTGCAATGAAAGATTTTTAGCTGCTAGGAAATAAATTAATTTTTTCTCCTGTCCCTTTTTTTTTTTTTTTTTTTTTTTAAGAATTATTTTTCTCAGAAGGACTACCAGCTTCTGGCAGATTCTGAGTTTTAAAATACAGAATCAGTAAGTTAAATCCTGAGCCCAACTAAGTCATCTGAGTTTTGCCATTGAAATCTGCAGAGGCAGGATTTTACATCTTGTTTGAAAAAGATTGCTTGCACCAATCAGATAGCAACCATTGATGATGTCTTGTAGAGAAAACACTAACAACTCAGCTGTCTATAACATTCAACAGTTGCTTCTTCTTGTGCATACACGAGGGTAACGTGACCAAAAATAAGTGCTTAGAAATAATCAATGTTCAAGTTAATAGAAATCATATGGCTCTGCCCTTTCTCCACTTAAGTTCTTGTAAAGTAAGGACCACTTGCTTATATTTTATCTTTTAGTCAGGTGATGCAAGCTGGACAATGATAGAATCTGTTCATTGCAGGAGAGTAGGGCTTAGAAGTTTCAGGAGAGACTTCAGATATCTACTGGTTATGTTGACAAGCATGAGCATTTCTGTGCAAAGTTATGTAGGTATGGACCTGGCTTTGGGACACACAATTAGATTAGTTTTGACGGGATAGCTTGTGCGCCTACAAGAAATCTATCATAGTGGGATTGCTTTATTACCATTACAGGAAAAGCACAAAATCAGATAGTTTCACTTTACTTTATAGCACCAGAACTGGAAAGCACAAGGAGTTGCTCAGCAGAGATTCAGACTCAGGAAGGCACGAAAACTGAAGCTTGTTCAGGATGGTCTTTACCTTCTTTCTTTGAACTTTACCTACTCCACTTGGACAAAACATCTAGTCTGTGTTTCTGCTGTACTGTCGCCTCAGGGGGCTCATAGCATTTTTTAGAGTATGTTCTGTGTATTGAAAGTGTTTTATGAGAGAATTATTGAAAAAGTTTAGTGAGAGGTCTTTTAGATGGCTGTCTGAATTTGAGAATCCTTATCCATAACGCCTAAATTAACAATGCTGTTGTTCTTTACATCATTTGCCCTTGAAAAATCCTCTACATGCTTTGGTTGCTGTGAGAGCTACAGATGCGCATGAACACCACTGAGAAGAAACAGGTCTATTTTTAAGAGACAGATCTTCCTTTTAGAGAGTACTATAATCGGTTGCATGAATGATTAGAGGACTTTGTGAATCTGAAATAAAATTATGTAAAATACATTCTCCTTCAAGAAACTACTTTAAAGTTCAAAAGCTTCATGTGAATTTGGGACCTTCCCTAAAAATACTGGTTGTGGTTTTACTGAAAGAACAATAAGATTCTAAATTTAAATCAATATTCAGACTTGATTTAGACATGGTCTGAAAATATGCTTTTCTTCACAGCTCTGGAAGCTTGATCCTATTGTGAGCTGTTCCTGTTTATTATTTTTTCCTCATATTTCCTTTTTTTTAAGGAAATTCTTAAACAATTAAGAAAAGTTATATTAGTGCATGGGTGCAAATGACTTTCTGTGCGAGTGTAGGGACAGGTAAATAACTCTGACTACAGACACTGCTTTAAAACAAAGAGACTTTGGAATTAATCAAGTGTGGAAGTTCAAGTTCTGAATCTTCAGCTCATAGTTAATTTGATAATTGATGGAAATGTAAATCTTCAATATGGACCACTCTCTGTACGAACTTTGCAGGAGACATTTGTGTCTATGAACCAACATTTTCCATCGCCTCTTCGGTTAGACCTTCACTGGATTTAATTTATCTAGTAGAGTTAGATTGATTTATTCATCTGTGGATTTTAAATCACAACTGTACAGTATACTTAAATTTAGTAAAGACACCCCTCTTACTGCCACTGAAGTCAATGGCAAAACTGTGACTTGTTTCCAAAGGGATTAGGTACTGTGCTCCGAGAAAAAAAAAAATCCGCTACTTATTTATCCTAGAGTTAATGTTCCAGTGTTTCATAACCTTTCATTAAACCCTATTCATCTTTCTCATCTTTTGCCTTGTCATGATCACTTCTAAATTGGTACAGTGCGGTATTTGTCTTGCTAACTGCTTCTTGCTCCGCAGAAATTAAGTGATTGCTTTCCATTGTGATTTGTAAGCTCTTCCAGGCATAATTTTGCTTTCTGCCAACCACGTATATTCATTTGTTAACTTAGCTCCTTTTGTAGAATGAATATTGATTTAGAAATTACCAATTAGAAAATGTGTGTCCCCACTTTATTTTATCTTGCTTATGAATGTGAAGTGACTAATGTGCTGAAAACATAAAGTCAGGTCATCTGATTTATTAATCTATAATGACTTTACTCATCTAGAACAGGAGAGAGGTACAGAATATTTCTGCTGATTCAGACCTCCGACCACTGGCAAACAGAAATATTCCATAGATTGTTTTCTCTCAAAGCATCACATTGAGCAATGTGGCTCAGCAACTTTTGTCTCCAAATCTAATGTGCTATTTATTTGCCAGAGGCCTAACAAGTCTTATTCTTTCCTTGCATATGTAATCTAATGATGGCTTGCAGTTTAGAAGAAAAATCTTGGAGGAGTATTTATTAACAACCTATGAATACATGCCTGTAGTATGCTGTCAGGCGGGATAGAATGATAGCCAGTTGGCTTAAACCATCAAAAAGGACATTAAACCACACCATAGAGTAGCTTCTCATTTTATACATCAGGAGGGTTATTTTTTTCCTTCGCTGAAACAATCATTTTTTTAAAGTACTTTTTGTATAAACAAATTCTGAATGGGGCAGAATATAGACAATATATATCATTTGATTGACAAAATGGAGTAGGACAGAAGGAAGGTGGAAAATGTGGATTAATGGGAGGGGGAAGCAGGTAAAATGCGTATAAGAAGGAATACCTTAAGTATTAGGAAATTTTGTGGCAAAAAAAGTTATGAAGTAAGACAATTTTCCTGAGAAGCTGGGAGGCAATATTGTTGAAGAAAGTAAATGCTGCATTAAATATCCATTTACTGTGCTTGATGATAAATACTGAAATCAATTCTGATAGAATATGTGAGTCTTGAAGTTTCCAGGTTTATTATAATATTATAATTCTTTGTTGGTGGTGTATGGGAGAGTAGAGAAAGTCACAAACTGTTAACCAGACTTAAAAAGAAAGAAAAAGCATAAATTAAGTCATGTAATTTAGTAATTTCTATTTGGTCTCCATTTAAAAGAGACTTGGCCCATGACACCAACTGTGTAAAGGACTAGATCAGGGGAAAAAATTAAAGCACTATAACTGTCATTCTCCCAGTTGCAGATTTTTACCTACTGGCATGAAAACCTTTCTTTTTACAGTGTTTATTATTCTATGTGTGCAAAGAGATGTATATTTTCTGGAATTAATTATTTTAATTTCTCATCACCTAGTCTTTGTATACATTAGATATTATTTTGTTCTGGTACCTTATGGCTAGTTTCAAAATGAGCAGTGACCCCTAACAAAATGCAGGACTCCACGGCCTGCTTTCCTCGAAATCTCATTCTGAAGGGAAAAAGAATTAAACTAATGTGCACAATTTTACCTCAAACATCAACTCTGGTTTGGGAGATCAGGTATAAGGGGCTATTTTTTTGCATCTAATTTTCTGGCAGAGGAGTTAAATTAGGGAAAGGAGCTTAAATGGAATCTACTCTTTTGCTTCTCCTTTGGATGGAGAACAGAGGCAATCAGACCAGAGGAAGTTAGTCTTCTTCCTGGTTTTTTGTTGTTGTTATTTTTGTTATTTTGTGTGTGTTTGTTTTTTGTTGTTATTCTTGTTGTTGTTTTGTTTTCATTTTTGTTTTCTTTTGTAGTTCCTGTCTGCCGGGGGTGGACCAGAAGAGGCCTACAGAACACGGAGAGAGATGAAAAAGCGCTGCAAGGAAGGCTTAGAGGAAGAGATCTCTCTAGAAGACTTTTAGCAACTTCAGCTGTGCAGAACTGCCTGGGAACCAGCTCAACTACAAGGCCGCAGCACTACACTCTCAGCAAATTCCCCTGTCCGTGCACCCAGAACAGTTCTTCCATTGTTCTCCTAGCTCTCCCTTTCCCCTAAGGAGTCTTTAGCCTATCCCTCCAAGTCCCCATATCAGTAACCCTCAGGATTTGGTGTTCCTAGCCGGGGTCCTACCCCTATTCCTGAACCTTCGGTGTTCCCCTGTATATAAGCTGTCTTCTTGTTTTAATAAAGGGCCATTTTGTGGGTCACCTTTCTCATGTGTGTGTCCTGTCTCCCAATGCAAAATGTGCCACTGGGTCTTGCAGCAGGTCCCCCAGTAACCTGCTATACCTGTCTTTAATTTTGAAGTGATTGTACTGTTACAGATGTTGAGGGGAGACAAATACACAATAAATGACAGAGACTACTTCTCTGGAAACATGCTAGGAAGGTATACTGTCCAAGAAAGCTTCAGAAAAGTGCAGGAGAGGGTACACTGGTAGTATTCGTGGAAGCCCAAGCACAGTGCTCTAACTGGCTATATTTTCCCAGTTATCTTGGTTGCGAAGAAGGACTTAAAAGGAAAAGCCTGGCCACTGGCAACCCTCTACCTTTCTCTCATGAGATAGGACTGAAAGTTGACCACACGAGGTTTCCCTCTAAACAGGGCATCATGCAGAGCTTTGAGGCACTTGCAATTAATATGGTAACACGTATACCACCGGCACATGACACAACAGTTTAGTTCCCATAACTCCTGTAGCTGACTAGACTTTTCCCATATTTCTCCTTTCTAAATGTTAATATGCCATTATAGCAAATCATGTATTGAAGAAGGTTGATATGAAATATTACTTTTTTTTTTTTTTCTGCATTACTCAATCTTGTTATTTCATAAAATACCTTTTGCTGTTACTTCAAATAATAAATTCAGGAAGGGGAACAATCATTACATTTTTTCCACCTATACTAAGCTTTTTGTTTAGGAAATCCAATATGAGTTTGAATGTTTCCACAGAACTGTGTTATCTTAGTTTGACCAGTCACTTGTCTAAAGGTTGCTAATTTAGTGAAATCATTATCAGCACAGCAAACCAAGTTCATTCAAAGGGAACTGCTCCATCTAGAGTTTTGTCTTGCACACAAGCTTATTAAATATTTCAGTCAATGGTTTTAGTGGCTGTCATGGCCTGTAGCATCTGACTTTGCTATTTCTATAATTTAGGAACAGTGAATCTGCCATCAGCCTTCAAAACAAAGTTCATATGATTTGGTGATCTCAAACTAAGTAGAAATATCCGAGGGGAAGGTATGCACATAACAAAAGATAATTACTTCTGCAGTAACATAGCATAAGAAAAAGTGTTTTTCAGAGGTGAAGTGATCAGATTCTTCCTTAACAGGATGATAAGTCCTGTACTTTTATCAAAGCTAGTGTAAATCCAATACAATTTCAGTAAATACTTATTTCATATGTAACTTCCTGAGGCACTGAGTTTCACAGCATATGAAGGTATCACCAAAACTATACTTAGATAGATAGTTTAGATAGATAGATAGATAGATAGATAGATAGATAGATAGATAGATAGATAGATAGATAGATAGATAGACAGATAGAAATCTTTTAATTTATTGGAAGTGCTTTAGGTTTTGTATTCACATAGAATACAGTATCATTCCTTTATTGGCCTTTTCTTGATTTTCTTCATCCTATAGAACATATCTGAATGTCTTCCTTGCTAATTAATTTAGTTTCCAAATTGAAACAAGAGCAAACAATTCTTTTTAGATTTCTCCTTCTACTGTACCTCTCCTCTCAATGTTTTTATCTTCACTTTTATTTTTTTTCCAGTACTTCCAGTAATTTTTCAAATTAGTTAGTCAAAAATGAATGCACTGATCAAGGTGAGAAAATTGGTAATTGCTTTTAAATTAGTCAAATCTTGTACCATACTACATTGAGGCAACAATTTTAGAAGATGAATTTGTATAACTTTGAAAGCTAGTAGGTAAAAAGATCTTGCTACAGAAAAACATATAAAAATACATCAGTATTCACTACATGTTGATAAGCGAGGGGAAGGACAACGTGAGGCTCACACCAGCCAAGCCATGGCAGCCACCTTTCTGCCTGCTTTCAGCCCATGCAAACAAGATGTGGTCTAAGCTGATTTAGCCCGAGCTGAACTGAATTACTCTTTGCAGCAAAGAGCCATCTGTGTGTGAGCAGTTACCACAGAGCAGCTACAGATGAGAGCTTGTTTGCATTTGTCAGTCTCAGTGCTAAGTACAGCAAAGGCAACTTCTTTGCTGAGTCAGCTCGCCTGTTGTGAGTGATGCTCTGCTCTAGCCAGGCTGCTGCTGTTGTCACTGGTTTAGAGCTCATGGCAGTTCCCTAAATCCTATGTCTCCTGATCTGACAATGCTGCTTTATTTGGTCTTATCACAGTGTGACTGGGGTTAAAGATAGAGCTCTGAGTCCATTCTGGAGGTGAGAAATAGTCTTAGAAGTATCCAGAAATAAAGCAGGACAAGACTGTGTGAGGACTGTCCCCAAACACCAAAAATATACTGACCGGAATAAATGTGCTATATTTTAGGACCTGGATGTTCAATCAGAGAGGAACCAAAGTGTCTGCTAATTCTTTTGAATGCCCAAAGTCTGGTACAACCCAAAGTTATTATTCTGAAATAATGTACGTAATGATCCTCAAAGCAAAGAGATCTCATCTTGAATTTTAAACTCTTGAAACAAGTGAGATATATACACAAGTGATATATATAACTAAAAGTGGCACCACACTTCTTACACCTTTTAATCTTGCTCTTACTGAGCTCAGTGAATTCAATATGGATGCCCAGTCCATATCCACTGATTATTGAATTCCCCATGCTTGGAAGTATTCACACATTCAAGGTTGAATGGGTCTCTGAAAAACCTGATCTAATGAAAGGTGTCCCTGACCACAGCAAGGGGGTTGGAACTAGATGATCTTTAAGGTGCTTTCCAACCTAAGCCATTCTATAATTTTATAATGCTATGAATTATACTCCAGGTAATTATCTGACCAATCTTTATGATTTTTCCAAAAACAAAAGCTAAACATGCCATAAGCTTTGCTTCTCTTTCTTAGGGTTATTGGCTAGTAAATCAGCATGCAGACAGATCAAGATAAAATGGTAAAGACTCAGCCAAAGACTGAAAATACAAGTTATTCTTCAATGTTTCCATGGAGTATTTATCTGAAAATGATAGCCTATCTACTTTCTATGCTAAGTAAAAATCAAGTATTAATTTTATTTCAGTATGCATTTTGTAATGCAAAAGTAAGTGTGTGGGCACTCCAGAGGAACTGAGAGAAAAAAATCCACTCTACTGTCCTGTTTTTTGCTATGTTAAAAAAAAAAAAAAAAAAATCAAATAGAATGTACATGTCTTTCTTGGAATTTTTTCTGTTATGGGTATCTCAGTATTTTCACAAAACAAAACAATGTGCACAAATCAGTAACGAGGAACGAGTAGGAAAGATTAACATGACCCTTTAACAGGACTGATGGAACTGGGGCCAGTCATGCATAGATGCCCAGGCAAATAAAAAAAGCTTTCTTTTTTTTTTTTTTTCCCTTCTTTTCTTAAATTTAGCTTGCTCTACACTAGATCAAAATACTGCCTGGAATAATGCCAGTCTGTGATCTTTTACAGATAATGGTATTAATGTGCCAAAAAATTCTCACAATAAAACACAAACTTTATCTATGGTGAGCCTACTTGCATTATATTTGCCTCATGAAGCAGTTCTACAAGTTAAGGAAAGTGCTCACACACTGATCACAGTTTGTTGCCAAAATTGTTCTAAGGAACCCAGCTGGCAGACTGGGTTTCTTTAAAGAAAAAAACCAGAAAGGTTCACGTAAGAAAGAATCATGTATGCAGAAGAAGAATCTCTGTGAAGTTGCCTGCAGTGGTTGTAAAGGCTTCCTGTCTCAGAGACCAGGTGAGGCACAGACTTCATTGTCCTTCTGAGACAGTGCTGCTTCTCCCGAAAGCAGATTGTAAGACTTTTGAGAATATGTTCAAATAGGCCAGAAGCTGCCTTACCAGTTAAAATTTCCAGTTTGTGGAGAACACTCAAGACTTGTCTTGATTCTCAAATACATCCAGTCCAACCATTCCCTCATTCCACAAAGCATCTTCTTCAACTTGATACTAAGATATATACAAGGCATATTTTAAAGTGACACTTTTCAGTAATTTTGTTCTAAATAAAGCCGTTATTATGGCAGTGAACCCACAGAGGTCACTGTAATTTGATCCTCTTCCACTAATTGAATTCTTTTCAACTGCCCATTTAATCTTTCATACTTTGATACTACCAGCAGTTGTGGGGGGTGGAACCCTCTCCCTACTCTGGGCCAAATAAGCCTTTCAAAGATATTTTACAATCACTAGCACATGCTCTAGTAATGGCCAATAAACATACATAAAAAGAAGTGGCAGTGAGCCTGAGGAAGTATAGGCATAGGTTGCATTCAACCACAAGTTCCCCAACCTTATGGTTCAGAGTAGAGAAAGGATTATTGATGATTGCTACTGATTGCACTACTAAACCTACAAATTAATCCCACTTTTAAATCCATTTAGTCTTCTTTAGGCAGACAGACTTAAGAAAACAGAACTTATAAACACAGTGAAGGAAAAGTACAATAGATTAATACATCCACAGTGGACAGCTGTAGTGCAATTATCAGATCAGTTGAGTGGCAGTGTTGATCTCCTGAAGGGTAGGAAGGTTCTACAGAGTGATCTGGAAAGGCTGGATAGATGGGCTGAGGCCAATCGTATGAGGTTCAATAAGGCAAAGTGCCAGGTCCTGCCCTTGGGACAAAACTACCCCATTCAGCACTACAGGCTCAGGGAGGAGTGGCTGGAAAGCTGCTTAGTGGAAAAGCACCTGGGGGTACTGGTTGACATGAGCCTGCTGAATATGAGCCAGCAGTGAGCCCAGGTGGCCAAGAAGGCCAATGGCATCCTGGCTTTTTTCAGACATACTGTGGCTGAAAGGATTAGGGCAGTGATTATCACCCTGTACCTGGCACTCCTGAGGCTGCACCTCTAGTACTGCATCCAGTTCTGGGCTCCTCAATTCAAGAAAACCATTAGGATGCTAAAATGTGTCCAGAGAAGGGTAATGGAGCTCAGGAAGGGTCTGGAGGACAAGTCTTATGAGAAGAGGTTGAGGGAGCTTGGATCATTTAGCCTGGAGAAAAAAAGATTTAGGGGAGACCTTATGGCTCTCTACAGCTACCGTAAAGGAGGTTGTATCAGGGTGGGAGTTGGCCTCTTCTGCCAGGAAACCAACGACAAGACCAATGGCCTCATGCTGTGCCAGGGGAGGTTCATACTGGATATTATGTGCAATCCTTAACCACTCTTTCAATGAAGAAATTCTTCCTGGATTCCCCAGGAGGTGATGGAATCACCACCCTTGAAAGTTCAAGAAAAACTTGGATGTGGTACTTACTGCTATGGTTTAGTTGGCATGATGGTGTTTGGTCAGAGGTTGGACTTGATGACCTTGGAGCTCTATTTCAACCTTAATGATTCTATAATAGTATTTCCTTTACATACTATAAAGAGGGGAAAAGAAATTTGCTGGAGTTGTGACTGTTGTTTGACAGAAGTAGGAACACTCTTTTCTAAATTTCATATGCTAAACTTAACCTCTAGATACTGTTTTTAAAAAGGTGAATGGTAATAAAGGAAACAGATTTTTTTCATAAAAAAGAGAATATATTTGATTTTGATGATACCAATACTGCATGAGCATTCATGTTGTACTGAAGCAAGTGTAAGACCATTAACTTAAAAGGTGATAGAACTGTGCAAAGGAACTCTTCTGCTAGTAAACTGCAAAGGAGATTTCACACATCATAGAATCATAGAATTAACTGGGTTGGAAAAGACCTCCGAGATCATCAAGTCCAACCCTTGATCCAACCCCACTGTGATTGTTAGATCATGGCACTCAGTGCCACATCCAGCCTCGTCTTAAAAACTTCCAGGGACAGTGAATCCACCACCTCTCTGGGCAGGCCATTCCAATGCCTGATCACTCTCTCTGTAAAGAACTTCTTTCTAATATCCAACCTAAACCTCCTCTGGAAGAGCTTAAGCCCATGCCCTCTTGTCCTGATGCTGATTGCCTGGGAGAAGAGACCGACCCCCACCTGGCTACAACCTTCTTTCAGGGAGTTGTAGAGAGTGATGAGGTCACCCCTGAGCCTCCTCTTCTCCAGACTAAACAACCCCAGCTCCCTCAGCCTCTCCTCATAGAACTTGTGCTCAAGTCCCTTCACCAGCCTGGTTGCTCTTCTCTGGACCTGCTCCAGCACCTCAATATCCTTCCTGAACTGAGGGGCCCAGAGCTGAACACAATACTCAAGGTGTGGCCTCACCAGGGCTGAGTACAGGGGAAGGATCACTTCCCTGCTCCTGCTGCCCACACTGTTCCTGATCCAGGCCAGGATGCCATTGGCCTTCTTAGCCACTTGGGCACACTGCTGGCTCATGTTCAGCTTCCTGTCAGTCCAAACTCCCAGGTCCATTTCTGCCTGGCTGCTCTCCAGCCACTCTGTGCCCAGCCTGTAGCGCTGCAGAGGGTTGTTGTGGCCAAAGTGCAGGACCCGGCACTTGGCCATGTTGAACTTCATCCCATTGGAGTCAGCCCACCTCTCCAGTCTATCCAGGTCCCTCTGCAGAGCCCTCCTGCCTTCCAGTTGATCAACACTAACTCCCAACTTGGTGTCATCTGCAAATTTGCTGATGATGGACTCAATCTCCTCATCTAAATCATCGATAAAGATGTTAAACAGGACTGGTCCCAGCACTGATCCCTGGGGAACACCACTGGTGACCGGCCGCCAGCTGGATGCAGCCCCGTTCACCAGCACTCTCTGGGCCCGGCCCTCCAGCCAGTTCCTGACCCAGCACAGAGTGCCCCTGTCCAAGCCATGGGCTGCCAGCTTTT
>NW_020955199.1:486819-494760 GCF_003031625.1 Empidonax traillii
GTCCAAGCCATGGGCTGCCAGCTTTTCCAGGAGTATATTATGGGAGACAATGTCAAAGGCTTTGCTGAAGTCCAGATAGACACATCTACAGCCTTCCCCTCATCCACCAGGCAGGTCACCTGATCATAAAAGGAGATCAGGTTGGTCAGACAGGACCTACCCCTCCTAAACCCATGTTGGCTGGGTCTGATCCCTTGTCCATCCTGTAGCTGCTGTGTGATTGCACACAGGATGATCTGCTCCATAACCTTGCCAGGCACTGAGGTCAGGCTGACAGGCCTGTAGTTTCCCGGCTCCTCCTTGCAGACCTTTTTGTGGATTGGTGTGACATTTGCCAAATTCCAGTCATCTGGGACCTCCCCAGTGAGCCAGGACTGTTGGTAAATGATGGAGAATGGCTTGGTGAGCTCTTCTGCCAGCTCTCTCATCACCCTAGGATGGATCCCATCTGGTCTCATGGACTTGTGTGGATCCAGGTGGCTCAGTAAGTCACTGCCTATCTCCTCCTGGAGTACAGGGGGGCTGTTTGGCTTCCTGTCCCTGTCTACCAACTCCAGAGGCCAGCTGTCCTGAGGGCCCCCTGTCCTACTGGTGAATACTGAGGCAAAGTAGGTGTTAAGTTCCTCAGCCTTCTCCTCATCCCTGTTAACTATGTTCCCCCCCAAGTCCAACAAGGAATGGAGATTTTCCATGCCCCTCCTTTTGTTATTAATGTATTTATAGAAGCGCTTTTTGTTATCCTTAACAGAAGTAGCCAAATTGACTTCGAATTGTGCTTTTGTCTCTCTAATTTTCTTTCTGCATGCCCTAGTTATACTCCTAAACTCAGCCTGAGTAGCCAGCCCTATTTTCCATAGTCTGTAAGCTCTCTTTTTATCCCTGATTTCCTTCAGAATCTCCCTATTCAACCAAGCTGGTCGTCTACCTCACCGGCTTGCCTTTTGACACACTGGTACAGCCTGTTCCTGAGTGCCCCTGGTGGTGCAGTGGTTAAACCGCAGCGCTGTCAACGCTGAGATCCGGGTTCAATATCCGGTCGGGGCCACTCCCCGGGCAGATGGAGCTCGCTAGCCCTGTAAGGCAATCCATCTACGTCCTGAGGACCTCGCTGCCACCGTCCAAGCGTGCTTGGCCCCGGCAGATGAACCTCAGGATTAAAGGGTGGGCTCAGTTCCGCGCACACTGTGCCTCACCTAAAAAATCCAGTGCGCAGGCTGGAAGGTGGAAAGACCTTCCTCGGTTCTTCGTTCGTGAAGAGACTGGGCATTACAGCCTGTTCCTGTGCACTCAAGACTTCCTTCTTGAAGCATGTCCATCCCTCCTGTACCCCTTGTTTTCAAGGGTTTTTTCACAGGGTATGCTCTGGACCAGTCTTCTGAACAGGCCAAAAGTTTTACTGGGGTCTTTTATTTGGGGTCTTTTGTTTCTTTGAAAGACTTTGAGGGTATGCATATTGGTGTGATTAATAGACAACAAAAGTTATCCAAAGAATTCAAGACATTAAACCACAGAAATATGAATTCTTATAACTTTGTAATAAAAAGGAAATTGCAAAGAGTTTCCAAGTTTATTTAGTTGCAGGTTTCTATATTACAAGTTTTACCTGCCATTTTAAAAAAGCTGCTGGCATTTAAATAAAAAATGTGCTCAGGACTTTTGAGAAAAATTCTGACTCATTTGTAGAAATTGGTCTCCAGCTGCAAGGTCTAAAATACTGTGAAGAAATGGATAATTTAAAATATAACAAGGATTTAAGAAAAAAATAAGGCTCTACATTCTTTAGCATTCATGAAGTATGTTTAGGACTGTCTTGTGGTTTATAGCAAGCCTCTGAGTTATGATATTGTTTAGTCACAATCATGTGTTTTGTTTTCTTAAAAACATTTTTTGGAATACTCCGCATAAGTATGAATCATTTTTCTCAATCATGTTGATAGCATCACTTTTTATAAGATATAACTATATCACCCTATAATTGTGAAGTACCATTAAAATACGTACTCTTAATTAACTACATGGTCTATGACTTATCACAGTTAAGATGAAGTTAGATGATTGATATTTTCACTTTAACTCTTTTTTTTATTTATTTATTTTTATTTACAAGCCCTAGACAATTAATATTCTAAGAAAAAGATTTTTTTTTCACTTGAAATTTCTTTTTGGTGTTGTTATAACAGATCAAATAAATAAAGCATTAGATTTTTTAGAAGCATTTCTGGTGGCACTAACTCCAGTCTTACTCATGCCAACAGTCTCTTCTAGTAGCACTCAGCCAAACATGAGCTTTGGCAAATTTCTGAAAACCTCTCACCGTAAGTCACTTCTTTTCTATTGCTGTGGTACTTCCATGTGATCTAAACTAATTTAACTGGACTAGTGGTTTTGAGTCTTCTCAAGAGTGCTAAAGAAATATTTTGCAATTTCCTTGAAATTAGATAGATCACAACCTTGAAAAATGTTCTTTCATCTTGAGTTTCTTTGGGGATGAGCTGTTTTTTTCCTACATCTGATGAGTTTCTTATCTTTTTTTGATCTGATTTTGTCTGTTTTGTTTTTGAAGAACACACAATTTTTCCTGTGTAACAACAACAACAACAAAAAGGAAAAAAAAAAAGTTCCTGAACAAGACATGACCACTAGATAATAATTTCCTTAGGGCTTTCTGTCACCATCTCTTTCTGCTCTACAACTGCTTCTTTCTATCTCTTTGTTTCATATGAAAATGAGTAATTTTCCTCCATTCATCAGGTCACAGAGAAAAGTCTGGTTAAACTTTTACAAGTCCTGGTTACACTTCCATCTACATTTTTTGCTTACTATTCCTTTACCAGCCTGTTCTATCAAAATCAGTAGCACCTCTACTCAGATTTCGTAGAACGTCTTAAGTGTTGTAAGCATGTATAAGAACTCTTTAAGAACACACCCTTTCAGAACAAATAGCTACGCTATATAGTCAGGTTAGTATTTCTGGTAAAGTTGTGCCACTTCTCAGTTTCCTGACAGGCTGATGAGTCAGTGTAAGTATTAGAAGTTATGTACCCATATTAATCCAACAAGTTCTTACATCTGTATTCATATATAATCATATGTAAACATCAAAAGATTCAGCATTTTGCTTAGATTCAGATGTCTAGTGAGGTTAAATGTTCAATCAAAGCTTATCAAAACCTCTCCGGTCTAAGATATAAAGCTAAAACTTTCTTCTAGATATCCTGTACAACCTCTGTTTATTTAATCTGGCAGAACAGTCAAGAGAAATGAGTACCTTTGAAACCATAACAAACGTAAGCATTCTCCTTCTTACCTAATCTTTCTTTTTCTCCAGTATTCTCTGGAATAATGTAAAATTGGCATTTAGTTTGAATGCCATTGTCCTAGTTTCTGCTAAGTTTCTTTTTATCAGAAACTGTAACATTGTTGTGTTTTGGATTTGGAAGGAGAACGGTGTTGATAAGACACTGATGTTTTGTTTTTTCTCTGAAGTCAAGGACTTTTTTTTTTTTCCTTGTTTCATGCTCTGCCAAATGAGGAGGTATGCAAAAGAAAATGAGAGGGAGCATAGCAGGGAGGATATTCCACATCACAGAATGTCATGTCCAGTATATAAACTGGGGAGAGTTTCCATCAAAGGGATCTGATCAGATTTGGTTTCTGGCATCAGTGGGTGGATGGTGAGCAATTGTATTGTGAATAATTTTTTCCCCATTTTATTATCATCATTATTAACATTTTACCATTATTACTATATTTTACTCTATTTTTCAATTATTATTATTATTATTATCTATATTTCAATTATTAAACTGTTCTTATCTCAAACTACAAGTTTTACTTAGATTCTCCTCCCCATTCCACCTGCATTGCGGGAGAGGAGAGTTGAGCAACCAGCTGCCTGGTGCTTAATTTCCTGATGAGCTTAAAACTATGATGTTTCTCACATTTGAGTAGGTCTTTAGAAATACTGAGTAAACAGGCATTTAGTTTTTGTGTAAAATATGGACTAAACAGCCATTTTAACTTTTGGCTATATGATCATTTTGTCCATGAATCTTTAATGCTTCCTGTTTGGGAATGCTCACAGAAAAGATTTCTGTTTATACAAGGATTTTTAGGACAATTGCTCTTTGCAGAAGTACCCCTGTAAAGAAATGTGCTAACATACAAAGTAGAATGATTATCTAAAGTAGTTCAAAGCAGGTCTTCAGTCATACACCAGAAACATCTAATAGCAGTCACTGTCATTCGGCCATCTCCTCCATCCTTAGTGGGTCATTGGGTCAGACAGAGCCACATGGCAGAGGTTTTGAGATGGAGAAACGATCATTGGGAATGTGCTCGCAGGTGTCATTGGGAGGACCCTAAACATCTTGCAGCATGCAATAAACCTATTGCTATGTCAGCTTTACCTGTGTTTGTGTTCACATGGCTTCACAGTGCAAGGCTGCAGGTTCTGTATATGTGGCATCACCAGCTCCTTGTTGACATCTTGTCAGCTCATCTTATCTCTAGGTCTGTAATGCACTGAGGTTCTTTTAAAACTCAGATTCACATATAATGCTAAAAACATCTGTTATAGTAGAACCAGGGTCTAACATAAAAAGTGGCTAGCCTTCCAGGTTTATGGACAAAAGTACAAAAAGTTAACGTTAGAAGTTACAAGTCAAAAATAGGGAAAGACCCTCAATTAGTTAAACTAATAATAATAAAATAATAAATATATATTTATAATAATAAAAAAATAATAATATATATTTATAATAATAATAAAATAATAAACTTAAGTATTTTTAGTAGCATTTATTTTTGGGTGTCCTAAGAGAGGGGCAAGCTATATAAAATAAGCTGACATCTTTCTTCTTTTTTTGATTTGTGAATTTCTGGGGCTTTCAAGGCAATTTAATCTGGTGTAGACGGAACAAGAAATGAGTGTCAATCTCATCCTTTGAGAAAGAATAACAAATTATCTACTGACATTTTGCACACCATGACACATTTTTAGAATTTGTTCCATGCTTGTGTACAGTTGCATTTTTTCACCCTAACTTACAGCATCTGTTGCATATACCAAGTTTCACATTTGTGTATCCACAGCCTATTACTGCCAGTCTTTGAACAGCCTCTGCCTTTTAAAAGAAGATTGATAAAAATGCCTGCAAGCAATTAGTAGGACTCTCTATTCATAATGTCAGCAACATCAATTTTCTCATTGCTAGCAGAAAAACTGTCTTTGATGTAAACTGAACGGGAACTATGATTGCTCAGCTTTGCACTAAATGAAGCTTAGGAGTATTATTATTATAACCTTGATATATGCATCAAAGTCCCTGTGCAAGATGACTGTGAATACAGTACTAGATTTATTTAAACATAATACTCCCCATTATCAGTTGATCACTTTGCAGTTCCTTGCAGTTTTATCTAATGAATGTGTTTCAACAACAGACAAAATTACAAATTCAGGCCTCCCACCTTTTATTTGAAATACGTCAGACATACCGTAGGCCCCCTTGAGTTTGAAACTCCAGTGTAATCATCTCACACAAAACTACTCATTTGTACTATTCAAGAAAAACAAATGCATTGTGTATTGACCCAGCATGTTTAAAACATTTTAACTGCGTCATCTTAAAGGAAATTATAGAAATTCTTTTCCATGGAAATAAAGAAAAATTATTAAAAAAAAAAAAATCCAAACCTGAAAAAGGTGTTTTATGGACAAGTAGAACAGTGTAAAACTTGATTTCATGAAAATGACACACCAGTGCTTTTGGGAGGCCAAATTACATGACTTCAAAAACGTCAAGCCTATAATGCCAGATTTTCTGAACATTTGTACAATTCCAAGCAGAATATCTCTGTAATCAGATATCTCAAACACATGGTATCCAACTCAATAAGCTGAACATTAAGGATAAGCTTGAGCTTATCAGTCTGTTGCTGATGTTTTACTTTGACAACATTCTGAACTAAATCCTTCAAAAGTTTGTCTGGATACTTAAAATATAAACATGAATTCAGCTCAAAACTGACAATGCTTTTGCCTAATATTGTCTGTCTAGTCTATCATGCCTTTACAGGATATGAGAGAAGGCAAGTACACAGCTGTGAAGGAAAGAAAACATGACTTCCCTACTCTACATTGGTACAGTGACTGTGAAAGGTATGGTCTTCAGATAGCTCAGCAGTTTGACATACTAGTGGTAGTGGTATACACCTGGAACAATATTTCATTTTCACCTTTGGTTAAGGGTTTAGAAATAGGAAGAGCAAAATCTGACATAGTTGTACTTTCTTCCACTCAATCTTGATATTGCTCTTACTGTCCTTTAAAAGAGCATTTAGTATCATTCCACTGGCTTTTGACATGAACTAGTACACCAGAGAGCTCTCACTTCCAACAAAAAAGGCCTGTCCATGTCCTCTTTATTCCTTTCAAAACAGCAATTTTTGATCTGTGGGGAAATTGTCTGGGGTAGGTAAAATTATATGTCTTCCAGTGTGTTAGAAACTATGAAACATCGTCTCTTTTCTGGATAAAGAATTGAGTTTCAACAACTTAACAGTCAATGATTCTTTGAGAAAATGCTCTGTAAACAGTGAAATTATGGTGGACAATATTAAAAAAAAAATTAATTGATCCATATGAGCTCTCTGTCAAACACACACTCGTAAAAAGTTATAAGAACTTGTAAGTGTGACAAAATCATCACCAGCCAGCATTCTTGAATTGGTCTGCTAATATCCCATCATTTAAACTTCAATTTTTATTTTTTTTGGGGGGGTGGGAAAACCAGAGGCAAAACCAGCCTTTGGATTTGGATTTCAATCATGATTGGATTTCATCCAGATTAATTTTTTCAAGTTATATTTAAGACTAGAGGGATGCAGCATTATTCCTAAGAGTAATGCTGCAAAAGCTGTTAGCAGTAAGACAAGAAACCCACAGAAAATTGTTAAAAAATCTACTAAAAATATCAAGCACTTTGGGCCTCACTTAAAATATCAAACTGAATACTGCATTTAATCTATTTTTTGTATGCCCTCACCACAGACCTACATCAAACATGAAAATTTTGGTTTTAAAAGCAAACAAGGGGGAAGTGCATAGCAAACGTAAAATGGAAGCACATGAAATTTTTTTTATTGTCACTTTATTTCATCAACTATAAGGTTACCGTTGACAATATGATACCTTCTATCAAACTTTATCTCCCTATATGTGTCACCAACCTGATTGCCTTCTACAATGACACAACTACCTGTATGGATGAGGGGAAAACTGAAGCAGGTCCAGTGGAGAATGACAAATTGTCTCAGTTTAATTGAGACAAGGGTCTTTTGCTGAGGATGGATTAGGAGAAAAAGACCCAAACCTTCTTCTCTAGCAATTATAGATCCGAAATTAAGAGGCTCCGATTGAAGGAAAACAAATTATGGAAAAGGGAAAAAAGAAAAAATAACAGCCCTTTATTAAAAGGTATGTGTGTATTAACGTAACACAGGAAAAAAAAAACCAAGTAAAACAACCAAGCAATACCCCTATACCCACCAATAATCCCCTTCAAGAACAAAACCGATAAAACCGGCAAAAAAAGAAAATCAAATAGTTCAATTTTTAGCACTCTTTGGTGCAGTTCCAGCCACAGTCAGCAGGGGGCGCCGTCGGGTCACTGGAGATGCAAAAAAAAAACTTGTAATGTCTTATACCGTTCACCAGGTGGCGCTGTTGAGTTATCAAAAGTGCAGAACTTGTAATGTTCTATAGTAGTCACCGGGTGGCGCTGTTGGATCACTGGAGGAGTGGAGCTTGCAATGTCCAGCGCTCGTCACCGGGCGGCGCTGTGGGATCCCTGGTCGCCGCCGGGTGGTGAGGGAGGAGGGGGGAAGGGGGAGGGAAACAGAAAGTTCTCCCAATGGAAGAAAAAAACTCACGACTCA